>NW_027552523.1:0-248035 GCF_045843805.1 Urocitellus parryii | reverse complement strand
CTAAAGACTTGGTGAGAAACTGCCTCTGAGGTTGGGCACTTGAAATCTATGTTGTTGTCAGGAGCTTTAGCTTCCTTTGTAGTGAGACCATCAAAGCTGGGTCTGCATCTATGTGACCTGGAGGACATGGTTTCTGATTTTCCAATGAACATGAGGCAGAAGTGCTGAATTCTCTCTTTGTAGGTCCACAGTGGCCACTGGAGGCTAAGTGTCTCCCCGTGTGGACTGGGAAGCCATTTGATCCTCCTCTACTTTTCGTGGTGTTTCTTGCTGCTGCACTGGGAGTTTGGTATTTGCTTCATGAAATACAAGGAGTTCAACTGGGACACAGTGCTGGAGGGAGTTCTGTCACGTGTGGTGGGTCAGGGTCCTAGGAGAATGCACCAACCAGTCTTCTATCCCACAGAGCTTGCCCCCTTGTCCCTAGCAACCTGATTCTGAACATTGCCCTGAAACCTCTCCATATAACAAGATGCCTTTACATAGAAGTGTCTGCTGGCTGCACCATGTCAGTCACAAGCCATTTGGAACCCAATGTCAGATCCACATGGCCCTACCACAGAGGTTTTATCACACTCCTGCACACCACTTCTCTAGGCCCACTACTCAGCAGGCCCCAACTTACTGGCATCTCTGTTCTACACCATTTTCATAAAACCCAGTCAATCAAGGCACCGTCTGGTACACTCCTGATCAGCAACAGGACATCCAAAGGTTCTCCAGTGCCACCTGGTCATGGGAACTGAAAAATTTCATGGTATTTATCTAGCCATTTTTAAAGGATGAAGTTGGAGGCACTGTGGGTTCCATTCATTCAGGAACCATTAAATGGTGAGGAAGCTCATTTCAATGAAAGCTCTGGGGAACTCTCACAAACAAGGCTTCCCAAAGAGTGGCCAAAAGGTCGCATGAAGCCAGGCCCATTGAGGTCTACAATGTGAGGTCCATGTGTGTTTTGACTCTCAACGATGGCTGCCAGGTCTGGAAGAATAAAATCATGTGATATCCTGGCTGAGATTCCCAGTGCTCTGTGGAAAAGCCAACCTGGGCCTAGATCTCAGATTCCAAGGGTGACTCTCATGCGTGGCCAACTAAAATCTCAACACAATTCATGGCAATACTTCTCTGAGGTCAGTTCCCGAACTCAGTCTCCAAGGGGAATCACATCAGAGTTCACGCCAAGGTGGACCCAGTCATCTCTTCCAACCGCCACACAAATGACCACAATTCAAACCAAAACACTGCCACATGGCCCTCATCTTCTTCCATATACACACTCATCATAACCTCTGGCTGGAGGTTTCCATCAGGGGCTCAGCCCAAGACAGTGTCCACAAGAAGCTCCCTTGCCCCTCATTTGCCTAATATCAGGGTGGCCTGGACAGCCTTCCTGTGCACCAGGAGTGATCAAAGAGGCCTGCCTTTAATACTGCTCTGCTTCTCCAATTTGAGGCCTACTGACTGCGGGGTATAGATTCTTTGTGTGAATTGGAGTCAGGAGAAAACCCAAGCGCCTATGGGCTAGCCTCTACAGGGCTTTGAAGAACTCATTTGACCCAAAGGATCCCTATGCTCTCTTGACGGAGGTCAGGAACCTTACAGAGGAAGGCGAGAGACTTCATGCAAAATGACTGCCTTTTTGCCATCTTGGCTTTGGATGCACACATGGGATCTTTCTTCAGTCCATCAGGTGCTGACAATCTAAGCCACAGCCTCACACAGGGCCAAGAGGCTGATTCAGACACATCCCTTTGCAAAGCAATGAAGCAAAGAGCCACAGGTGATGCCCATTCATTTCCATTTGAAAACTGTTTTCTTCAGGCTTCCCAAAGGGGTGCCCTGAGGCAAAGGCCTTCCTGACATTCAGGGCAACAGAACAATAGGTAAGCAAAAGGCCCAAAGCAGGCTTTCTCCACTGAGACTTTACTGGTCCCACTGATATCTGAGTTTTCTGAGATGCTCACCATTCCTTTCAGCTATCCAGTATATGGCCATGTCACAGAGCTTGGAGGTGGTACATATCTTGGACACAAAACCATGAGCCTATTCTGGAGAGTGGCCAGAATTCAGGAAGAAAACAGGAACTTAGGAAGATAGTAGGTGTTGCCCATCCATAAGGCAAGCCGCAGTCCACTCATAAATTGGGCAGGATGAAGACTGGGAAGCTTTCTACTAGACAGGACACATCCATTGATGCATTCTCTTTTCTAATGTCTACAACCAGGGACACAGTGAGATACACAAACTTAGAAACACTCGCCTTGTCCAAAGACTTACTGGAAACAGTCCACTCCAAACAAACAAACAAACCGCCTTTCCTACCTATTCTCAGAACATGAGACAAATCCACAAACTCACCCCCACACCCACAAAGGCACCTCCTTCCCCCAAGTAGGTCTGTGACTACCCGGAGTGTCGTCTGACTGCTGGGCCATACTATGTTCCCCCGAAATGGCCTGTCCTGTCTCAGATCTGGCCTCCTTGGCCAACTCTGTGAAGTTGTCAGGAGCCAGCGGTGAGCCACTAACTGCTTTCTCAGGCAAGGTCCTCTTCAGTGCTTTCCTGGCATTTGGCCATCCTCACATCAGTAGGTACCAAGGAAGACTGACTCTGTCCTTGGTAAATCCAAACAAGTGAGCCCACTGGGACTGGGACTGGGACTGCCTCTGGGTGCCTGGCTTCCTGGATCCCAAGTTCAGAGAGTTCCATCACCAAGGAAGTGAGGTGAGGTCACTTCCTTCAGGAACTGAATGAGGTCACTGCCTCGGCAACCACTGTGTCCTAACAGTTGCTTGCAAGGGTCCCAGGAGATGGAGGCTGCCCCTGCTTCCTGTGACACTTTCACAAGTTAGAATGGAATATCAACCATAGGCACCAAGGAACAGCTCTCCACACAGGCCTGCTTTGGTCCATCTTGTCTACATTAAGAAGAGAGAGGCTCATTCAGACACATCCCTTCATCCTGACCAGGTTGTTTGCCATGGAAGATGACTTTTGCTCTCTCAGGTCCTTCATAGCTGCCTACATCTTCTCCAGGGTTCATTTCTGCATGGACCTTTGAGGTTCTCAGCAGGTGGAAGATCCCCTCCATTCCTGTATTGTAAGACCAACTCTGTCCCTGCTCTTCTGTAAAGTTCGATTGAGGGAACCGTGTCTGGTTAGGGTTAAGAACAAGTTCGATTTGGGTTAGGAATCATTCTGCTAGTTGTAGAATGGTATTGGGAACCTGCGATATTTGTAATCATATATAGGTGAAATATATGTATGAAAACAGAAATCTAAGTAAGGTTTGAAGGCCAGAAGGGCATTGGGCCCTTGATTGGGATACTTAGCTTTGAATTACATTCTGCACAGATGTCTCAGATCTACAAGGGCATAGGACCTTGTACCTTGGATGATTGAATGTAGAAGAGAACATCCAGTCAAAAAGGGATAGTAGGTAAGATTAGGAAGCTAGTCGGTAGGTTTAGGAAGAAGAGTGAGTATAAAATTTGGACCAAAAGTTCTTTAGCAATAAGGTATTGGTTAGAGAGTGAATGTAAATGTCAGCACATGTGAAGAGTCAGTCACAATGATGAACTGGGGAAAAATATGTAGGAAAGCAGATATCAATAGAGACATTAGGAAATCAGGCAAAGTGATAGGATTAGACATTTTCAACCGGGTTGAGGGTGAATATGTAATCTTAGGAAGAAACAAATGTGTAGTCACCAATCGGATTGACATTGGAGAGGATTAGGCAACCTGGAGAAGGAAGTTTTTAGGAATCCATGCTCACTTTCCAATTAGGCTTTGCTACAATCATAAGTGTGACCTTTGCATTTTGTGTCCAGAATATCACAGTGATAAAATGTACATGCAGATCAGGTGACATGAGTATTACTTCCACCATTGCTGGGAGCAGTATGTTGAAGACGTATCAATTAGTATTTGGGGGTACAAATAGGTGAACCCTGGGTCTATGAATATAGAGATAATGCATGAATAGACCACACTGTGAATAAATAATATAACTGCTTCCAATTTAAATAATGGATTGAATTGATATCTGAAACTACATAGGAAATCTTATATTGATACACAATCATTCATTCCTACCAGTTATACATCTAATGGCAATATTAGGGTTATGGTTTACCATGAAGGGTGTGTGAGTTTTGCTTCAAAAGTGATTATAGAAATGGAAAATCACGTGTTTGGAATGAAGTCTCATGAACAAACCAGTCAAGAAACATGGAGGAATACATGTGTTGTGAAGCAGGAAGTGATTGAAAGTGAACCAAATGCCTAGAAATTTTTAAACTTGAGGAGGAAATGTATATCCTATGATGTGCATCAGCTGAAGAAATAGTAAGGTACCAGTGTTGAATAAAAATGAACGTCCAAATACACATCATGTCCCATAGGAATCTACTTGCATTGATGTTAAACTGGGTCAGTTACTGTAGAAAGATTAGGATTTCTATGCACCATCCACTGAAGTTAGTTTTCAGTACTAGGAAAAAATATGTATTTCAGGTGGATAAATATTTCTGAGAATAATCTTGTGAAAAGTTGATTATAAATCCACATATATGAACATGAATGAATTTAGGGAATGTATCATAAGACACATATATTTCATATTTTGAAAAATCTGGAGAGTTTGTGTGTGTGTGTATATATATATATATATATATATATATATATATATATACACATAAAAAAACACAAACACAGACATTAAAAATCTGAAATATATATGCCAATCGATATTCATCATGAAATATATGTCATCCACAGATCCAAAAATATTCATTTTACTGAACATGGATTTTTGTATCATGTTGTTCAAGTAGGAAGCTCACCCATAGGTTGAATTTTCAGTTCCAACAGCGTTTGGGAGGAGTGATCTCTTCTCACAATTTGTATCTGCCAAGTCAGCCACCTCACAAGAATATACGTGGGATACCAGGTAGGATTCTATATGTGCATGTAAAAATACATGTGCTGAATAGGCTACAGAGAAAGGGAGACAGGAATTCACATATTTGTTAACTTTAAAAACACATGGAGAACTATTTCTATTCAATTGGACGAGATTTATAACACCTACCCTTTATAATGCAAAAGGCAAGTGCAACTATACACCATGCCTCCTCTGAACTGCTTGTATTACTATTGTGTTTGGGTTATTTTTCTCCATCATATTAGGATTCATAGTCAGAGTCTAGTAGGGTATGGGTTAGTGTCAGGGAATCAGTATTTCAAATGGAAAATAGGAAATGAATCCAATGTGTATGCAAATACGTGCTACACAAAAATCTTCCCACTCTCATCCAGAACAATGCCTTGACATGACCTTCGCCCCAAGGAAGAAGCAACTCGAGGGGAAGAGTTAGAAAATCTGTGAATACATATGTGGAATGGAAAATGCTCAGGAGTTCACAACCTTGGAGGTGGTAGAGGAGTTTCCATAAGTAAGGGACAGGGTAAACACTCCACAAACATGGAGCTCTGCTGGCCTAAAGACTTGGTGAGAAACTGCCTCTGAGAAGAAGATGAGGGCCTTTTTTTCAAGATGGGCACTTGAAATCTATGTTGTTGTCAGGAGCTTTAGCTTCCTTTGTAGTGAGACCATCAAAGCTGGGTCTGCATCTATGTGACCTGGAGGACATGGTTTCTGATTTTCCAATGAACATGAGGCAGAAGTGCTGAATTCTCTCTTTGTAGGTCCACAGTGGCCACTGGAGGCTAATTGTCTCCCCGTGTGGACTGGGAAGCCATTTGGTCCTCCTCTACTTTTCGTGGTGTTTCTTGCTGCTGCACTGGGAGTTTGGTATTTGCTTCATGAAATACAAGGAGTTCAACTGGGACACAGTGCTGGAGGGAGTTCTGTCACGTGTGGTGGGTCAGGGTCCTAGGAGAATGCACCAACCAGTCTTCTATCCCACAGAGCTTGCCCCCTTGACCCTAGCAACCTGATTCTGAACATTGCCCTGAAACCTCTCCATATAACAAGATGCCTTTACATAGAAGTGTCTGCTGGCTGCACCATGTCAGTCACAAGCCATTTGGAACCCAATGTCAGATCCACATGGCCCTACCACAGAGGTTTTATCACACTCCTGCACACCACTTCTCTAGGCCCACTACTCAGCAGGCCCCAACTTACTGGCATCTCTGTTCTACACCATTTTCATAAAACCCAGTCAATCAAGGCACCGTCTGGTACACTCCTGATCAGCAACAGGACATCCAAAGGTTCTCCAGTGCCACCTGGTCATGGGAACTGAAAAATTTCATGGTATTTATCTAGCCATTTTTAAAGGATGAAGTTGGAGGCACTGTGGGTTTCCATTCATTCAGGAACCATTAAATGGTGAGGAAGCTCATTTCAATGAAAGCTCTGGAGAACTCTCACAAACAAGGCTTCCCAAAGAGTGGCCAAAAGGTCGCATGAAGCCAGGCCCATTGAGGTCTACAATGTGAGGTCCATGTGTGTTTTGACTCTCAACGATGGCTGCCAGGTCTGGAAGAATAAAATCATGTGATATCCTGGCTGAGATTCCCAGTGCTCTGTGGAAAGCCAACCTGGGCCTAGATCTCAGATTCCAAGGGTGACTCTCATGCGTGGCCAACTAAAATCTCAACACAATTCATGGCAATACTTCTCTGAGGTCAGTTCCAGAACTCAGTCTCCAAGGGGAATCACACCAGAGTTCACGCCAAGGTGGACCCAGTCATCTCTTCCAACCGCCACACAAATGACCACAATTCAAACCAAAACACTGCCACATGGCCCTCATCTTCTTCCATATACACACTCATCATAACCTCTGGCTGGAGGTTTCCATCAGGGGCTCAGCCCAAGACAGTGTCCACAAGAAGCTCCCTTGCCCCTCATTTGCCTAATATCAGGGTGGCCTGGACAGCCTTCCTGTGCACCAGGAGTGATCAAAGAGGCCTGCCTTTAATACTGCTCTGCTTCTCCAATTTGAGGCCTACTGACTGCGGGGTATAGATTCTTTGTGTGAATTGGAGTCAGGAGAAAACCCAAGCGCCTATGGGCTAGCCTCTACAGGGCTTTGAAGAACTCATTTGACCCAAAGGATCCCTATGCTCTCTTGACGGAGGTCAGGAACCTTACAGAGGAAGGCGAGAGACTTCATGCAAAATGACTGCGTTTTTGCCATCTTGGCTTTGGATGCACACATGGGATCTTTCTTCAGTCCATCAGGTGCTGACAATCTAAGCCACAGCCTCACACAGGGCCAAGAGGCTGATTCAGACACATCCCTTTGCAAAGCAATGAAGCAAAGAGCCACAGGTGATGCCCATTCATTTCCATTTGAAAACTGTTTTCTTCAGGCTTCCCAAAGGGGTGCCCTGAGGCAAAGGCCTTCCTGACATTCAGGGCAACAGAACAATAGGCAAGCAAAAGGCCCAAAGCAGGCTTTCTCCACTGAGACTTTACTGGTCCCACTGATATCTGAGTTTTCTGAGATGCTCACCATTCCTTTCAGCTATCCAGTACATGGCCATGGCACAGAGCTTGGAGGTGGTACGTATCTTGGACACAAAACCATGAGCCTATTCTGGAGAGTGGCCAGAATTCAGGAAGAAAACAGGAACTTAGGAAGATAGTAGGTGTTGCCCATCCATAAGGCAAGCCGCAGTCCACTCATAAATTGGGCAGGATGAAGACTGGGAAGCTTTCTACTAGACAGGACACATCCATTGATGCATTCTCTTTTCTAATGTCTACAACCAGGGACACAGTGAGATACACAAACTTAGAAACACTCGCCTTGTCCAAAGACTTACTGGAAACAGTCCACTCCAAACAAACAAACCGCCTTTCCTACCTATTCTCAGAACATGAGACAAATCCACAAACTCACCCCCACACCCACAAAGGCACCTCCTTCCCCCAAGTAGGTCTGTGACTACCCGGAGTGTCGTCTGACTGCTGGGCCATACTATGTTCCCCCGAAATGGCCTGTCCTGTCTCAGATCTGGCCTCCTTGGCCAACTCTGTGAAGTTGTCAGGAGCCAGCGGTGAGCCACTACCTGCTTTCTCAGGCAAGGCCCTCTTCAGTGCTTTCCTGGCATTTGGCCATCCTCACATCAGTAGGTACCAAGGAAGACTGACTCTGTCCTTGGTAAATCCAAACAAGTGAGCCCACTGGGACTGGGACTGGGACTGCCTCTGGGTGCCTGGCTTCCTGGATCCCAAGTTCAGAGAGTTCCATCACCAAGGAAGTGAGGTGAGGTCACTTCCTTCAGGAACTGAATGAGGTCACTGCCTCGGCAACCACTGTGTCCCAACAGTTGCTTGCAAGGGTCCCATGAGATGGAGGCTGCCCCTGCTTCCTGTGACACTTTCACAAGTTAGAATGGAATATCAACCATAGGCACCAAGGAACAGCTCTCCACACAGGCCTGCTTTGGTCCAGATTGTCTACATTAAGAAGAGACAGGCTCATTCAGACACATCCCTTCATCCTGACCAGGTTGTTTGCCATGGAAGATGACTTTTGCTCTCTCAGGTCCTTCATAGCTGCCTACATCTTCTCCAGGGTTCATTTCTGCATGGACCTTTGAGGTTCTCAGCAGGTGGAAGATCCCCTCCATTCCTGTATTGTAAGACCAACTCTGTCCCTGCTCTTCTGTAAAGTTCGATTGAGGGAACAGTGTCTGGTTAGGGTTAAGAACAAGTTCGATTTGGGTTAGGAATCATTCTGCTAGTTGTAGAATGGTATTGGGAACCTGCGATATTTGTAATCATATATAGGTGAAATATATGTATGAAAACAGAAATCTAAGTAAGGTTTGAAGGCCAGAAGGGCATTGGGCCCTTGATTGGGATACTTAGCTTTGAATTACATTCTGCACAGATGTCTCAGATCAATTGATCTACAATGGCATAGGACCTTGTACCTTGGATGATTGAATGTAGAAGAGAACATCCAGTCAAAAAGGGATAGTAGGTAAGATTAGGAAGCTAGTCGGTAGGTTTAGGAAGAAGAGTGAGTATAAAATTTGGACCAAAAGTTCTTTAGCAATAGGGTATTGGTTAGAGAGTGAATGTAAATGTCAGCACATGTGAAGAGTCAGTCACAATGATGAACTGGGGAAAAATATGTAGGAAAGCAGATATCAATAGAGACATTAGGAAATCAGGCAAAGTGATAGGATTAGACATTTTCAACCGGGTTGAGGGTGAATATGTAATCTTAGGAAGAAACAAATGTGTAGTCACCAATCGGATTGACATTGGAGAGCATTAGGCAACCTGGAGAAGGAAGTTTGTAGGAATCCATGCTCACTTTCCAATTAGGCTTTGCTACAATCATAAGTGTGACCTTTGCATTCTTTTGTCTAGACTATCACAGTGATAAAATGTATATGCAGATCAGGTGACATGAGTATTACTTCCACCATTGCTGGGAGCAGTATGTTGAAGACGTATCAATTAGTATTTGGGGGTACAAATAGGTGAACCCTGGGTCTATGAATATAGAGATAATGCATGAATAGACCACACTGTGAATAAATAATATAACTGCTTCCAATTTAAATAATGGATTGAATTGATATCTGAAACTACATAGGAAATCTTATATTGATACACAATCATTCATTCCTAGCAGTTATACATCTAATGGCAATATTAGGGTTATGGTTTACCATGAAGGGTGTGTGAGTTTTGCTTCAAAAGTGATTATAGAAATGGAAAATCACGTGTTTGGAATGAAGTCTCATGAACAAACCAGTCAAGAAACATGGAGGAATACATGTGTTGTGAAGCAGGAAGTGATTGAAAGTGAACCAAATGCCTAGAAATTTTTAAACTTGAGGAGGAAATGTATATCCTATGATGTGCATCAGCTGAAGAAATAGTAAGGTACCAGTGTTGAATAAAAATGAACGTCCAAATACACATCATGTCCCATAGGAATCTACTTGCATTGATGTTAAACTGGGTCAGTTACTGTAGAAAGATTAGGATTTCTATGCACCATCCACTGAAGTTAGTTTTCAGTACTAGGAAAAAATATGTATTTCAGGTGGATAAATATTTCTGAGAATAATCTTGTGAAAAGTTGATTATAAATCCACATATATGAACATGAATGAATTTAGGGAATGTATCATAAGACACATATATTTCATATTTTGAAAAATCTGGAGAGTTTGTGTGTGTATATATATATATATATATATATATATATACAAAAAAACACAAACACAGACATTAAAAATCTGAAATATATATGCCAATCGAAATTCATCATGAAATATATGTCATCCACAGATCCAAAAATATTCATTTTACTGAACATGGATTTTTGTATCATGTTGTTCAAGTAGGAAGCTCACCCATAGGTTGAATTTTCAATTCCAACAGCGTTTGGGAGGAGTGATCTCTTCTCACAATTTGTATCTGCCAAGTCAGCCACCTCACAAGAATATACGTGGGATACCAGGTAGGATTCTATATGTGCATGTAAAAATACATGTGCTGAATAGGCTACAGAGAAAGGGAGACAGGAATTCACATATTTGTTAACTTTAAAAACACATGGAGAACTATTTCTATTCAATTGGACGAGATTTATAACACCTACCCTTTATAATGCAAAAGGCAAGTGCAACTATACACCATGCCTCCTCTGAACTGCTTGTATTACTATTCAGTTTGGGTTATTTTTCTCCATCATATTAGGATTCATAGTCAGAGTCTAGTAGGGTATGGGTTAGTGTCAGGGAATCAGTATTTCAAATGGAAAATAGGAAATGAATCCAATGTGTATGCAAATACGTGCTACACAAAAATCTTCCCACTCTCATCCAGAACAATGCCTTGACATGACCTTCGCCCCAAGGAAGAAGCAACTCGAGGGGAAGAGTTAGAAAATCTGTGAATACATATGTGGAATGGAAAATGCTCAGGAGTTCACAACCTTGGAGGTGGTAGAGGAGTTTCCATAAGTAAGGGACAGGGTAAACACTCCACAAACATGGAGCTCTGCTGGCCTAAAGACTTGGTGAGAAACTGCCTCTGAGAAGAAGATGAGGGCCTTTTTTTCAAGATGGTCACTTGAAATCTATGTTGTTGTCAGGAGCTTTAGCTTCCTTTGTAGTGAGACCATCAAAGCTGGGTCTGCATCTATGTGACCTGGAGGACATGGTTTCTGATTTTCCAATGAACATGAGGCAGAAGTGCTGAATTCTCTCTTTGTAGGTCCACAGTGGCCACTGGAGGCTAAGTGTCTCCCCGTGTGGACTGGGAAGCCATTTGGTCCTCCTCTACTTTTCGTGGTGTTTCTTGCTGCTGCACTGGGAGTTTGGTATTTGCTTCATGAAATACAAGGAGTTCAACTGGGACACAGTGCTGGAGGGAGTTCTGTCACGTGTGGTGGGTCAGGGTCCTAGGAGAATGCACCAACCAGTCTTCTATCCCACAGAGCTTGCCCCCTTGACCCTAGCAACCTGATTCTGAACATTGCCCTGAAACCTCTCCATATAACAAGATGCCTTTACATAGAAGTGTCTGCTGGCTGCACCATGTCAGTCACAAGCCATTTGGAACCCAATGTCAGATCCACATGGCCCTACCACAGAGGTTTTATCACACTCCTGCACACCACTTCTCTAGGCCCACTACTCAGCAGGCCCCAACTTACTGGCATCTCTGTTCTACACCATTTTCATAAAACCCAGTCAATCAAGGCACCGTCTGGTACACTCCTGATCAGCAACAGGACATCCAAAGGTTCTCCAGTGCCACCTGGTCATGGGAACTGAAAAATTTCATGGTATTTATCTAGCCATTTTTAAAGGATGAAGTTGGAGGCACTGTGGGTTTCCATTCATTCAGGAACCATTAAATGGTGAGGAAGCTCATTTCAATGAAAGCTCTGGAGAACTCTCACAAACAAGGCTTCCCAAAGAGTGGCCAAAAGGTCGCATGAAGCCAGGCCCATTGAGGTCTACAATGTGAGGTCCATGTGTGTTTTGACTCTCAACGATGGCTGCCAGGTCTGGAAGAATAAAATCATGGGATATCCTGGCTGAGATTCCCAGTGCTCTGTGGAAAGCCAACCTGGGCCTAGATCTCAGATTCCAAGGGTGACTCTCATGCGTGGCCAACTAAAATCTCAACACAATTCATGGCAATACTTCTCTGAGGTCAGTTCCCGAACTCAGTCTCCAAGGGGAATCACACCAGAGTTCACGCCAAGGTGGACCCAGTCATCTCTTCCAACCGCCACACAAATGACCACAATTCAAACCAAAACACTGCCACATGGCCCTCATCTTCTTCCATATACACACTCATCATAACCTCTGGCTGGAGGTTTCCATCAGGGGCTCAGCCCAAGACAGTGTCCACAAGAAGCTCCCTTGCCCCTCATTTGCCTAATATCAGGGTGGCCTGGACAGCCTTCCTGTGCACCAGGAGTGATCAAAGAGGCCTGCCTTTAATACTGCTCTGCTTCTCCAATTTGAGGCCTACTGACTGCGGGGTATAGATTCTTTGTGTGAATTGGAGTCAGGAGAAAACCCAAGCGCCTATGGGCTAGCCTCTACAGGGCTTTGAAGAACTCATTTGACCCAAAGGATCCCTATGCTCTCTTGACGGAGGTCAGGAACCTTACAGAGGAAGGCGAGAGACTTCATGCAAAATGACTGCGTTTTTGCCATCTTGGCTTTGGATGCACACATGGGATCTTTCTTCAGTCCATCAGGTGATGACAATCTAAGCCACAGCCTCACACAGGGCCAAGAGGCTGATTCAGACACATCCCTTTGCAAAGCAATGAAGCAAAGAGCCACAGGTGATGCCCATTCATTTCCATTTGAAAACTGTTTTCTTCAGGCTTCCCAAAGGGGTGCCCTGAGGCAAAGGCCTTCCTGACATTCAGGGCAACAGAACAATAGGCAAGCAAAAGGCCCAAAGCAGGCTTTCTCCACTGAGACTTTACTGGTCCCACTGATATCTGAGTTTTCTGAGATGCTCACCATTCCTTTCAGCTATCCAGTACATGGCCATGTCACAGAGCTTGGAGGTGGTACGTATCTTGGACACAAAACCATGAGCCTATTCTGGAGAGTGGCCAGAATTCAGGAAGAAAACAGGAACTTAGGAAGATAGTAGGTGTTGCCCATCCATAAGGCAAGCCGCAGTCCACTCATAAATTGGGCAGGATGAAGACTGGGAAGCTTTCTACTAGACAGGACATATCCATTGATGCATTCTCTTTTCTAATGTCTACAACCAGGGACACAGTGAGATACACAAACTTAGAAACACTCGCCTTGTCCAAAGACTTACTGGAAACAGTCCACTCCAAACAAACAAACAAACCGCCTTTCCTACCTATTCTCAGAACATGAGACAAATCCACAAACTCACCCCCACACCCACAAAGGCACCTCCTTCCCCCAAGTAGGTCTGTGACTACCCGGAGTGTCGTCTGACTGCTGGGCCATACTATGTTCCCCCGAAATGGCCTGTCCTGTCTCAGATCTGGCCTCCTTGGCCAACTCTGTGAAGTTGTCAGGAGCCAGCGGTGAGCCACTACCTGCTTTCTCAGGAAAGGCCCTCTTCAGTGCTTTCCTGGCATTTGGCCATCCTCACATCAGTAGGTACCAAGGAAGACTGACTCTGTCCTTGGTAAATCCAAACAAGTGAGCCCACTGGGACTGGGACTGGGACTGCCTCTGGGTGCCTGGCTTCCTGGATCCCAAGTTCAGAGAGTTCCATCACCAAGGAAGTGAGGTGAGGTCACTTCCTTCAGGAACTGAATGAGGTCACTGCCTCGGCAACCACTGTGTCCCAACAGTTGCTTGCAAGGGTCCCATGAGATGGAGGCTGCCCCTGCTTCCTGTGACACTTTCACAAGTTAGAATGGAATATCAACCATAGGCACCAAGGAACAGCTCTCCACACAGGCCTGCTTTGGTCCAGATTGTCTACATTAAGAAGAGACAGGCTCATTCAGACACATCCCTTCATCCTGACCAGGTTGTTTGCCATGGAAGATGACTTTTGCTCTCTCAGGTCCTTCATAGCTGCCTACATCTTCTCCAGGGTTCATTTCTGCATGGACCTTTGAGGTTCTCAGCAGGTGGAAGATCCCCTCCATTCCTGTATTGTAAGACCAACTCTGTCCCTGCTCTTGTGTAAAGTTTGATTGAGGGAACAGTGTCTGGTTAGGGTTAAGAACATGTTCGATTTGGGTTAGGAATCATTCTGCTAGTTGTAGAATGGTATTGGGAACCTGCGATATTTGTAATCATATATAGGTGAAATATATGTATGACAACAGAAATCTAAGTAAGATTTGAAGGCCAGAAGGGCATTGGGCCCTTGATTGGGATACTTAGCTTTGAATTACATTCTGCACAGGTGTCTCAGATCAATTGATCTACAATGGCATAGGACCTTGTACCTTGGATGATTGAATGTAGAAGAGAACATCCAGTCAAAAAGGGATAGTAGGTAAGATTAGGAAGCTAGTCGGTAGGTTTAGGAAGAAGAGTGAGTATAAAATTTGGACCAAAAGTTCTTTAGCAATAGGGTATCGGTTAGAGAGTGAATGTAAATGTCAGCACATGTGAAGAGTCAGTCACAATGATGAACTGGGGAAAAATATGTAGGAAAGCAGATATCAATAGAGACATTAGGAAATCAGGCAAAGTGATAGGATTAGACAGTTTCAACAGGGTTGAGGATGAATATGTAATCTTAGGAAGAAACAAATGTGTAGTCACCAATCGGATTGACATTGGAGAGCATCAGGCAACCTGGAGAAGGAAGTTTTTAGGAATCCATGCTCACTTTCCAATTAGGCTTTGCTACAATCATAAGTGTGACCTTTGCATTTTGTGTCCAGAATATCACAGTGATAAAATGTACATGCAGATCAGGTGACATGAGTATTACTTCCACCATTGCTGGGAGCAGTATGTTGAAGACGTATCAATTAGTATTTGGGGGTACAAATAGGTGAACCCTGGGTCTATGAATATAGAGATAATGCATGAATAGACCACACTGTGAATAAATAATATAACTGCTTCCAATTTAAATAATGGATTGAATTGATATCTGAAACTACATAGGAAATCTTATATTGATACACAATCATTCATTCCTACCAGTTATACATCTAATGGCAATATTAGGGTTATGGTTTACCATGAAGGGTGTGTGAGTTTTGCTTCAAAAGTGATTATAGAAATGGAAAATCACGTGTTTGGAATGAAGTCTCATGAACAAACCAGTCAAGAAACATGGAGGAATACATGTGTTGTGAAGCAGGAAGTGATTGAAAGTGAACCAAATGCCTAGAAATTTTTAAACTTGAGGAGGAAATGTATATCCTATGATGTGCATCAGCTGAAGAAATAGTAAGGTACCAGTGTTGAATAAAAATGAACGTCCAAATACACATCATGTCCCATAGGAATCTACTTGCATTGATGTTAAACTGGGTCAGTTACTGTAGAAAGATTAGGATTTCTATGCACCATCCACTGAAGTTAGTTTTCAGTACTAGGAAAAAATATGTATTTCAGGTGGATAAATATTTCTGAGAATAATCTTGTGAAAAGTTGATTATAAATCCACATATATGAACATGAATGAATTTAGGGAATGTATCATAAGACACATATATTTCATATTTTGAAAAATCTGGAGAGTTTGTGTGTGTGTGTATATATATATATATATATATATATATATATATATATATACACATAAAAAAACACAAACACAGACATTAAAAATCTGAAATATATATGCCAATCGATATTCATCATGAAATATATGTCATCCACAGATCCAAAAATATTCATTTTACTGAACATGGATTTTTGTATCATGTTGTTCAAGTAGGAAGCTCACCCATAGGTTGAATTTTCAGTTCCAACAGCGTTTGGGAGGAGTGATCTCTTCTCACAATTTGTATCTGCCAAGTCAGCCACCTCACAAGAATATACGTGGGATACCAGGTAGGATTCTATATGTGCATGTAAAAATACATGTGCTGAATAGGCTACAGAGAAAGGGAGACAGGAATTCACATATTTGTTAACTTTAAAAACACATGGAGAACTATTTCTATTCAATTGGACGAGATTTATAACACCTACCCTTTATAATGCAAAAGGCAAGTGCAACTATACACCATGCCTCCTCTGAACTGCTTGTATTACTATTGTGTTTGGGTTATTTTTCTCCATCATATTAGGATTCATAGTCAGAGTCTAGTAGGGTATGGGTTAGTGTCAGGGAATCAGTATTTCAAATGGAAAATAGGAAATGAATCCAATGTGTATGCAAATACGTGCTACACAAAAATCTTCCCACTCTCATCCAGAACAATGCCTTGACATGACCTTCGCCCCAAGGAAGAAGCAACTCGAGGGGAAGAGTTAGAAAATCTGTGAATACATATGTGGAATGGAAAATGCTCAGGAGTTCACAACCTTGGAGGTGGTAGAGGAGTTTCCATAAGTAAGGGACAGGGTAAACACTCCACAAACATGGAGCTCTGCTGGCCTAAAGACTTGGTGAGAAACTGCCTCTGAGAAGAAGATGAGGGCCTTTTTTTCAAGATGGGCACTTGAAATCTATGTTGTTGTCAGGAGCTTTAGCTTCCTTTGTAGTGAGACCATCAAAGCTGGGTCTGCATCTATGTGACCTGGAGGACATGGTTTCTGATTTTCCAATGAACATGAGGCAGAAGTGCTGAATTCTCTCTTTGTAGGTCCACAGTGGCCACTGGAGGCTAATTGTCTCCCCGTGTGGACTGGGAAGCCATTTGGTCCTCCTCTACTTTTCGTGGTGTTTCTTGCTGCTGCACTGGGAGTTTGGTATTTGCTTCATGAAATACAAGGAGTTCAACTGGGACACAGTGCTGGAGGGAGTTCTGTCACGTGTGGTGGGTCAGGGTCCTAGGAGAATGCACCAACCAGTCTTCTATCCCACAGAGCTTGCCCCCTTGACCCTAGCAACCTGATTCTGAACATTGCCCTGAAACCTCTCCATATAACAAGATGCCTTTACATAGAAGTGTCTGCTGGCTGCACCATGTCAGTCACAAGCCATTTGGAACCCAATGTCAGATCCACATGGCCCTACCACAGAGGTTTTATCACACTCCTGCACACCACTTCTCTAGGCCCACTACTCAGCAGGCCCCAACTTACTGGCATCTCTGTTCTACACCATTTTCATAAAACCCAGTCAATCAAGGCACCGTCTGGTACACTCCTGATCAGCAACAGGACATCCAAAGGTTCTCCAGTGCCACCTGGTCATGGGAACTGAAAAATTTCATGGTATTTATCTAGCCATTTTTAAAGGATGAAGTTGGAGGCACTGTGGGTTTCCATTCATTCAGGAACCATTAAATGGTGAGGAAGCTCATTTCAATGAAAGCTCTGGAGAACTCTCACAAACAAGGCTTCCCAAAGAGTGGCCAAAAGGTCGCATGAAGCCAGGCCCATTGAGGTCTACAATGTGAGGTCCATGTGTGTTTTGACTCTCAACGATGGCTGCCAGGTCTGGAAGAATAAAATCATGTGATATCCTGGCTGAGATTCCCAGTGCTCTGTGGAAAGCCAACCTGGGCCTAGATCTCAGATTCCAAGGGTGACTCTCATGCGTGGCCAACTAAAATCTCAACACAATTCATGGCAATACTTCTCTGAGGTCAGTTCCAGAACTCAGTCTCCAAGGGGAATCACACCAGAGTTCACGCCAAGGTGGACCCAGTCATCTCTTCCAACCGCCACACAAATGACCACAATTCAAACCAAAACACTGCCACATGGCCCTCATCTTCTTCCATATACACACTCATCATAACCTCTGGCTGGAGGTTTCCATCAGGGGCTCAGCCCAAGACAGTGTCCACAAGAAGCTCCCTTGCCCCTCATTTGCCTAATATCAGGGTGGCCTGGACAGCCTTCCTGTGCACCAGGAGTGATCAAAGAGGCCTGCCTTTAATACTGCTCTGCTTCTCCAATTTGAGGCCTACTGACTGCGGGGTATAGATTCTTTGTGTGAATTGGAGTCAGGAGAAAACCCAAGCGCCTATGGGCTAGCCTCTACAGGGCTTTGAAGAACTCATTTGACCCAAAGGATCCCTATGCTCTCTTGACGGAGGTCAGGAACCTTACAGAGGAAGGCGAGAGACTTCATGCAAAATGACTGCGTTTTTGCCATCTTGGCTTTGGATGCACACATGGGATCTTTCTTCAGTCCATCAGGTGCTGACAATCTAAGCCACAGCCTCACACAGGGCCAAGAGGCTGATTCAGACACATCCCTTTGCAAAGCAATGAAGCAAAGAGCCACAGGTGATGCCCATTCATTTCCATTTGAAAACTGTTTTCTTCAGGCTTCCCAAAGGGGTGCCCTGAGGCAAAGGCCTTCCTGACATTCAGGGCAACAGAACAATAGGCAAGCAAAAGGCCCAAAGCAGGCTTTCTCCACTGAGACTTTACTGGTCCCACTGATATCTGAGTTTTCTGAGATGCTCACCATTCCTTTCAGCTATCCAGTACATGGCCATGGCACAGAGCTTGGAGGTGGTACGTATCTTGGACACAAAACCATGAGCCTATTCTGGAGAGTGGCCAGAATTCAGGAAGAAAACAGGAACTTAGGAAGATAGTAGGTGTTGCCCATCCATAAGGCAAGCCGCAGTCCACTCATAAATTGGGCAGGATGAAGACTGGGAAGCTTTCTACTAGACAGGACACATCCATTGATGCATTCTCTTTTCTAATGTCTACAACCAGGGACACAGTGAGATACACAAACTTAGAAACACTCGCCTTGTCCAAAGACTTACTGGAAACAGTCCACTCCAAACAAACAAACCGCCTTTCCTACCTATTCTCAGAACATGAGACAAATCCACAAACTCACCCCCACACCCACAAAGGCACCTCCTTCCCCCAAGTAGGTCTGTGACTACCCGGAGTGTCGTCTGACTGCTGGGCCATACTATGTTCCCCCGAAATGGCCTGTCCTGTCTCAGATCTGGCCTCCTTGGCCAACTCTGTGAAGTTGTCAGGAGCCAGCGGTGAGCCACTACCTGCTTTCTCAGGCAAGGCCCTCTTCAGTGCTTTCCTGGCATTTGGCCATCCTCACATCAGTAGGTACCAAGGAAGACTGACTCTGTCCTTGGTAAATCCAAACAAGTGAGCCCACTGGGACTGGGACTGGGACTGCCTCTGGGTGCCTGGCTTCCTGGATCCCAAGTTCAGAGAGTTCCATCACCAAGGAAGTGAGGTGAGGTCACTTCCTTCAGGAACTGAATGAGGTCACTGCCTCGGCAACCACTGTGTCCCAACAGTTGCTTGCAAGGGTCCCATGAGATGGAGGCTGCCCCTGCTTCCTGTGACACTTTCACAAGTTAGAATGGAATATCAACCATAGGCACCAAGGAACAGCTCTCCACACAGGCCTGCTTTGGTCCAGATTGTCTACATTAAGAAGAGACAGGCTCATTCAGACACATCCCTTCATCCTGACCAGGTTGTTTGCCATGGAAGATGACTTTTGCTCTCTCAGGTCCTTCATAGCTGCCTACATCTTCTCCAGGGTTCATTTCTGCATGGACCTTTGAGGTTCTCAGCAGGTGGAAGATCCCCTCCATTCCTGTATTGTAAGACCAACTCTGTCCCTGCTCTTGTGTAAAGTTTGATTGAGGGAACAGTGTCTGGTTAGGGTTAAGAACATGTTCGATTTGGGTTAGGAATCATTCTGCTAGTTGTAGAATGGTATTGGGAACCTGCGATATTTGTAATCATATATAGGTGAAATATATGTATGACAACAGAAATCTAAGTAAGATTTGAAGGCCAGAAGGGCATTGGGCCCTTGATTGGGATACTTAGCTTTGAATTACATTCTGCACAGGTGTCTCAGATCAATTGATCTACAATGGCATAGGACCTTGTACCTTGGATGATTGAATGTAGAAGAGAACATCCAGTCAAAAAGGGATAGTAGGTAAGATTAGGAAGCTAGTCGGTAGGTTTAGGAAGAAGAGTGAGTATAAAATTTGGACCAAAAGTTCTTTAGCAATAGGGTATCGGTTAGAGAGTGAATGTAAATGTCAGCACATGTGAAGAGTCAGTCACAATGATGAACTGGGGAAAAATATGTAGGAAAGCAGATATCAATAGAGACATTAGGAAATCAGGCAAAGTGATAGGATTAGACAGTTTCAACAGGGTTGAGGATGAATATGTAATCTTAGGAAGAAACAAATGTGTAGTCACCAATCGGATTGACATTGGAGAGCATCAGGCAACCTGGAGAAGGAAGTTTTTAGGAATCCATGCTCACTTTCCAATTAGGCTTTGCTACAATCATAAGTGTGACCTTTGCATTTTGTGTCCAGAATATCACAGTGATAAAATGTACATGCAGATCAGGTGACATGAGTATTACTTCCACCATTGCTGGGAGCAGTATGTTGAAGACGTATCAATTAGTATTTGGGGGTACAAATAGGTGTACCCTGGGTCTATGAATATAGAGTTAATGCATGAATAGACCATACTGTGAATAAATAATATAACTGCTTCCAATTTAAATAATGGATTGAATTGATATCTGAAACTACATAGGAAATCTTATATTGATACACAATCATTCATTCCTACCAGTTATACATCTAATGGCAATATTAGGGTTATGGTTTACCATGAAGGGTGTGTGAGTTTTGCTTCAAAAGTGATTATGGAAATGGAAAATCACGTGTTTGGAATGAAGTCTCATGAACAAACCAGTCAAGAAACATGGAGGAATACATGTGTTGTGAAGCAGGAAGTGATTGAAAGTGAACCAAATGCCTAGAAATTTTTAAACTTGAGGAGGAAATGTATATCCTATGATGTGCATCAGCTGAAGAAATAGTAAGGTACCAGTGTTGAATAAAAATGAACGTCAAAATACACATCATGTCCCATAGGAATCTACTTGCATTGATGTTAAACTGGGTCAGTTACTGTAGAAAGATTAGGATTTCTATGCACCATCCACTGAAGTTAGTTTTCAGTACTAGGAAAAAATATGTATTTCAGGTGGATAAATATTTCTGAGAATAATCTTGTGAAAAGTTGATTATAAATCCACATATATGAACATGAATGAATTTAGGGAATGTATCATAAGACACATATATTTCATATTTTGAAAAATCTGGAGAGTTTGTGTGTATATATATATATATATATATATATATATATACAAAAAAAACACAAACACAGACATTAAAAATCTGAAATATATATGCCAATCGAAATTCATCATGAAATATATGTCATCCACAGATCCAAAAATATTCATTTTACTGAACATGGATTTTTGTATCATGTTGTTCAAGTAGGAAGCTCACCCATAGGTTGAATTTTCAGTTCCAACAGCGTTTGGGAGGAGTGATCTCTTCTCACAATTTGTATCTGCCAAGTCAGCCACCTCACAAGAATATACGTGGGATACCAGGTAGGATTCTATATGTGCATGTAAAAATACATGTGCTGAATAGGCTACAGAGAAAGGGAGACAGGAATTCACATATTTGTTAACTTTAAAAACACATGGAGAACTATTTCTATTCAATTGGACGAGATTTATAACACCTACTCTTTATAATGCAAAAGGCAAGTGCAACTATACACCATGCCTCCTCTGAACTGCTTGTATTACTATTGTGTTTGGGTTATTTTTCTCCATCATATTAGGATTCATAGTCAGAGTCTAGTAGGGTATGGGTTAGTGTCAGGGAATCAGTATTTCAAATGGAAAATAGGAAATGAATCCAATGTGTATGCAAATACGTGCTACACAAAAATCTTCCCACTCTCATCCAGAACAATGCCTTGACATGACCTTCGCCCCAAGGAAGAAGCAACTCGAGGGGAAGAGTTAGAAAATCTGTGAATACATATGTGGAATGGAAAATGCTCAGGAGTTCACAACCTTGGAGGTGGTAGAGGAGTTTCCATAAGTAAGGGACAGGATAAACACTCCACAAACATGGAGCTCTGCTGGCCTAAAGACTTGGTGAGAAACTGCCTCTGAGGTTGGGCACTTGAAATCTATGTTGTTGTCAGGAGCTTTAGCTTCCTTTGTAGTGAGACCATCAAAGCTGGGTCTGCATCTATGTGACCTGGAGGACATGGTTTCTGATTTTCCAATGAACATGAGGCAGAAGTGCTGAATTCTCTCTTTGTAGGTCCACAGTGGCCACTGGAGGCTAAGTGTCTCCCCGTGTGGACTGGGAAGCCATTTGGTCCTCCTCTACTTTTCGTGGTGTTTCTTGCTGCTGCACTGGGAGTTTGGTATTTGCTTCATGAAATACAAGGAGTTCAACTGGGACACAGTGCTGGAGGGAGTTCTGTCACGTGTGGTGGGTCAGGGTCCTAGGAGAATGCACCAACCAGTCTTCTATCCCACAGAGCTTGCCCCCTTGACCCTAGCAACCTGATTCTGAACATTGCCCTGAAACCTCTCCATATAACAAGATGCCTTTACATAGAAGTGTCTGCTAGCTGCACCATGTCAGTCACAAGCCATTTGGAACCCAATGTCAGATCCACATGGCCCTACCACAGAGGTTTTATCACACTCCTGCACACCACTTCTCTAGGCCCACTACTCAGCAGGCCCACTACTCAACTTACTGGCATCTCTGTTCTACACCATTTTCATAAAACCCAGTCAATCAAGGCACCGTCTGGTACACTCCTGATCAGCAACAGGACATCCAAAGGTTCTCCAGTGCCACCTGGTCATGGGAACTGAAAAATTTCATGGTATTTATCTAGCCATTTTTAAAGGATGAAGTTGGAGGCACTGTGGGTTTCCATTCATTCAGGAACCATTAAATGGTGAGGAAGCTCATTTCAATGAAAGCTCTGGAGAACTCTCACAAACAAGGCTTCCCAAAGAGTGGCCAAAAGGTCGCATGAAGCCAGGCCCATTGAGGTCTACAATGTGAGGTCCATGTGTGTTTTGACTCTCAACGATGGCTGCCAGGTCTGGAAGAATAAAATCATGGGATATCCTGGCTGAGATTCCCAGTGCTCTGTGGAAAGCCAACCTGGGCCTAGATCTCAGATTCCAAGGGTGACTCTCATGCGTGGCCTCCTAAAATCTCAACACAATTCATGGCAATACTTCTCTGAGGTCAGTTCCAGAGCTCAGTCTCCAAGGGGAATCACACCAGAGTTCACGCCAAGGTGGACCCAGTCATCTCTTCCAACCGCCACACAAATGACCACAATTCAAACCAAAACACTGCCACATGGCCCTCATCTTCTTCCATATACACACTCATCATTACCTCTGGCTGGAGGTTTCCATCAGGGGCTCAGCCCAAGAGAGTGTCCACAAGAAGCTCCCTTGCCCCTCATTTGCCTAATATCAGGGTGGCCTGGACAGCCTTCCTGTGCACCAGGAGTGATCAAAGAGGCCTGCCTTTAATACTGCTCTGCTTCTCCAATTTGAGGCCTACTGACTGCGGGGTATAGATTCTTTGTGTGAATTGGAGTCAGGAGAAAACCCAAGCGCCTATGGGCTAGCCTCTACAGGGCTTTGAAGAACTCATTTGACCCAAAGGATCCCTATGCTCTCTTGACGGAGGTCAGGAACCTTACAGAGGAAGGCGAGAGACTTCATGCAAAATGACTGCCTTTTTGCCATCTTGGCTTAGGATGCACACATGGGATCTTTCTTCAATCCATCAGGTGCTGAAAATCTAAGCCACAGCCTCACACAGGGCCAAGAGGCTGATTCAGACACATCCCTTTGCAAAGCAATGAAGCAAAGAGCCACAGGTGATGCCCATTCATTTCCATTTGAAAACTGTTTTCTTCAGGCTTCCCAAAGGGGTGCCCTGAGGCAAAGGCCTTCCTGACATTCAGGGCAACAGAACAATAGGTAAGCAAAAGGCCCAAAGCAGGCTTTCTCCACTGAGACTTTACTGGTCCCACTGATATCTGAGTTTTCTGAGATGCTCACCATTCCTTTCAGCTATCCAGTACATGGCCATGTCACAGAGCTTGGAGGTGGTACATATCTTGGACACAAAACCATGAGCCTATTCTGGAGAGTGGCCAGAATTCAGGAAGAAAACAGGAACTTAGGAAGATAGTAGGTGTTGCCCATCCATAAGGCAAGCCGCAGTCCACTCATAAATTGGGCAGGATGAAGACTGGGAAGCTTTCTACTAGACAGGACACATCCATTGATGCATTCTCTTTTCTAATGTCTACAACCAGGGACACAGTGAGATACACAAACTTAGAAACACTCGCCTTGTCCAAAGACTTACTGGAAACAGTCCACTCCAAACAAACAAACCGCCTTTCCTACCTATTCTCAGAACATGAGACAAATCCACAAACTCACCCCCACACCCACAAAGGCACCTCCTTCCCCCAAGTAGGTCTGTGACTACCCGGAGTGTCGTCTGACTGCTGGGCCATACTATGTTCCCCCGAAATGGCCTGTCCTGTCTCAGATCTGGCCTCCTTGGCCAACTCTGTGAAGTTGTCAGGAGCCAGCGGTGAGCCACTACCTGCTTTCTCAGGCAAGGCCCTCTTCAGTGCTTTCCTGGCATTTGGCCATCCTCACATCAGTAGGTACCAAGGAAGACTGACTCTGTCCTTGGTAAATCCAAACAAGTGAGCCCACTGGGACTGGGACTGGGACTGCCTCTGGGTGCCTGGCTTCCTGGATCCCAAGTTCAGAGAGTTCCATCACCAAGGAAGTGAGGTGTGGTCACTTCCTTCAGGAACTGAATGAGGTCACTGCCTCGGCAACCACTGTGTCCCAACAGTTGCCTGCAAGGGTCCCATGAGATGGAGGCTGCCCCTGCTTCCTGTGACACTTTCACAAGTTAGAATGGAATATCAACCATAGGCACCAATGAACAGCTCTCCACACAGGCCTGCTTTGGTCCAGATTGTCTACATTAAGAAGAGACAGGCTCATTCAGACACATCCCTTCATCCTGACCAGGTTGTTTGCCATGGAAGATGACTTTTGCTCTCTCAGGTCCTTCATAGCTGCCTACATCTTCTCCAGGGTTCATTTCTGCATGGACCTTTGAGGTTCTCAGCAGGTGGAAGATCCCCTCCATTCCTGTATTGTAAGACCAACTCTGTCCCTGCTCTTCTGTAAAGTTCGATTGAGGGAACAGTGTCTCGTTAGGGTTAAGAACATGTTCCATTTGGGTTAGGAATCATTCTGCTAGTTGTAGAATGGTATTGGGAACCTGCGATATTTGTAATCATATATAGGTGAAATATATGTATGACAACAGAAATCTAAGTAAGATTTGAAGGCCAGAAGGGCATTGGGCCCTTGATTGGGATACTTAGCTTTGAATTACATTCTGCACAGATGACTCAGATCAATTGATCTACAATGGCATAGGACCTTGTACCTTGGATGATTGAATGTAGAAGAGAACATCCAGTCAAAAAGGGATAGTAGGTAAGATTAGGAAGCTAGTCGGTAGGTTTAGGAAGAAGAGTGAGTATAAAATTTGGACCAAAAGTTCTTTAGCAATAGGGTATCGGTTAGAGAGTGAATGTAAATGTCAGCACATGTGAAGAGTCAGTCACAATGATGAACTGGGGAAAAATATGGAGGAAAGCAGATATCAATAGAGACATTAGGAAATCAGGCAAAGTGATAGGATTAGACAGTTTCAACCGGGTTGAGGATGAATATGTAATCTTAGGAAGAAACAAATGTGTAGTCACCAATAGGATTGACATTGGAGAGCATTAGGCAACCTGGAGAAGTAAGTTTTTAGGAATCCATGCTCACTTTCCAATTAGGCTTTGCTACAATCATAAGTGTGACCTTTGCATTTTGTGTCCAGAATATCACAGTGATAAAATGTATATGCAGATCAGGTGACATGAGTAGTACTTCCACCATTGCTGGGAGCAGTATGTTGAAGACATATCAATTAGTCTTTGGGGTACAAATAGGTGTACCCTGGGTCTATTAATATAGAGTTAATGCATGAATAGACCATACTGTGAATAAATAATATAACTGCTTCCAATTTAAATAATGGATTGAATTGATATCTGAAACTACATAGGAAATCTTATATTGATACACAATCATTCATTCCTACCAGTTATACATCTAATGGCAATATTAGGGTTATGGTTTACCATGAAGGGTGTGTGAGTTTTGCTTCAAAAGTGATTATGGAAATGGAAAATCACGTGTTTGGAATGAAGTCTCATGAACAAACCAGTCAAGAAACATGGAGGAATACATGTGTTGTGAAGCAGGAAGTGATTGAAAGTGAACCAAATGCCTAGAAATTTTTAAACTTGAGGAGGAAATGTATATCCTATGATGTGCATCAGCTGAAGAAATAGTAAGGTACCAGTGTTGAATAAAAATGAACGTCCAAATACACATCATGTCCCATAGGAATCTACTTGCATTGATGTTAAACTGGGTCAGTTACTGTAGAAAGATTAGGATTTCTATGCACCATCCACTGAAGTTAGTTTTCAGTACTAGGAAAACAATATGTATTTCAGGTGGATAAATATTTCTGAGAATAATCTTGTGAAAAGTTGATTATAAATCCACATATATGAACATGAATGAATTTAGGGAATGTATCATAAGACACATATATTTCATATTTTGAAAAATCTGGAGAGTTTGTGTGTGTGTGTGTGTATATATATATATATATATATATATATATATATATATATACAAAAAAAAACACAAACACAGACATTAAAAATCTGAAATATATATGCCAATCGAAATTCATCATGAAATATATGTCATCCACAGATCCAAAAATATTCATTTTACTGAACATGGATTTTTGTATCATGTTGTTCAAGTAGGAAGCTCACCCATAGGTTGAACTTTCACTTCCAACAGCGTTTGGAAGGAGTGATCTCTTCTCACAATTTGTATCTGCCAAGTCAGCCACCTCACAAGAATATACGTGGGATACCAGGTAGGAGTCTATATGTGCATGTAAAAATACATGTGCTGAATAGGCTACAGAGAAAGGGAGACAGGAATTCACATATTTGTTAACTTTAAAAACACATGGAGAACTATTTCTATTCAATTGGACTAGATTTATAACACCTACCCTTTATAATGCAAAAGGCAATGCAACTATACACCATGCCTCCTCTGAACTGCTTGTATTTCTATTCTGTTAGGGTTATTTTTCTCCATCATATTAGGATTCATAGTCAGAGTCTAGTAGGGTATGGGTTAGTGTCAGGGAATCAGTATTTCAAATGGAAAATAGGAAATGAATCCAATGTGTATGCAAATACGTGCTACACAAAAATCTTCCCACTCTCATCCAGAACAATGCCTTGACATGACCTTCGCCCCAAGGAAGAAGCAACTCGAGGGGAAGAGTTAGAAAATCTGTGAATACATATGTGGAATGGAAAATGCTCAGGAGTTCACAACCTTGGAGGTGGTAGAGGAGTTTCCATAAGTAAGGGACAGGATAAACACTCCACAAACATGGAGCTCTGCTGGCCTAAAGACTTGGTGAGAAACTGCCTCTGAGGTTGGGCACTTGAAATCTATGTTGTTGTCAGGAGCTTTAGCTTCCTTTGTAGTGAGACCATCAAAGCTGGGTCTGCATCTATGTGACCTGGAGGACATGGTTTCTGATTTTCCAATGAACATGAGGCAGAAGTGCTGAATTCTCTCTTTTTAGGTCCACAGTGGCCACTGGAGGCTAAGTGTCTCCCCGTGTGGACTGGGAAGCCATTTGGTCCTCCTCTACTTTTCGTGGTGTTTCTTGCTGCTGCACTGGGAGTTTGGTATTTCCTTCATGAAATACAAGGAGTTCAACTGGGACACAGTGCTGGAGGGAGTTCTGTCACGTGTGGTGGATCAGGGTCCTAGGAGAATGCACCAACCAGTCTTCTATCCCACAGAGCTTGCCCCCTTGACCCTAGCAACCTGATTCTGAACATTGCCCTGAAACCTCTCCATATAACAAGATGCCTTTACTTATAAGTGTCTGCTGGCTGCACCATGTCATTCACAAGCCATTTGGAACCCAATGTCAGATCCACATGGCCCTACCACAGAGGTTTTATCACACTCCTGCACACCACTTCTCTAGGCCCACTACTCAGCAGGCCCCAACTTACTGGCATCTCTGTTCTACACCATTTTCATAAAACCCAGTCAATCAAGGCACCGTCTGGTACACTCCTGATCAGCAACAGGACATCCAAAGGTTCTCCAGTGCCACCTGGTCATGGGAACTGAAAAATTTCATGGTATTTATCTAGCCATTTTTAAAGGATGAAGTTGGAGGCACTGTGGGTTTCCATTCATTCAGGAACCATTAAATGGTGAGGAAGCTCATTTCAATGAAAGCTCTGGAGAACTCTCACAAACAAGGCTTCCCAAAGAGTGGCCAAAAGGTCGCATGAAGCCAGGCCCATTGAGGTCTACAATGTGAGGTCCATGTGTGTTTTGACTCTCAACGATGGCTGCCAGGTCTGGAAGAATAAAATCATGGGATATCCTGGCTGAGATTCCCAGTGCTCTGTGGAAAGCCAACCTGGGCCTAGATCTCAGATTCCAAGGGTGACTCTCATGCATGGCCTCCTAAAATCTCAACACAATTCATGGCAATACTTCTCTGAGGTCAGTTCCAGAGCTCAGTCTCCAAGGGGAATCACACCAGAGTTCACGCCAAGGTGGACCCAGTCATCTCTTCCAACCGCCACACAAATGACCACAATTCAAACCAAAACACTGCCACATGGCCCTCATCTTCTTCCATATACACACTCATCATAACCTCTGGCTGGAGGTTTCCATCAGGGGCTCAGCCCAAGACAGTGTCCACAAGAAGCTCCCTTGCCCCTCATTTGCCTAATATCAGGGTGGCCTGGACAGCCTTCCTGTGCACCAGGAGTGATCAAAGAGGCCTGCCTTTAATACTGCTCTGCTTCTCCAATTTGAGGCCTACTGACTGCGGGGTATAGATTCTTTGTGTGAATTGGAGTCAGGAGAAAACCCAAGCGCCTATGGGCTAGCCTCTGCAGGGCTTTGAAGAACTCATTTGACCCAAAGGATCCCTATGCTCTCTTGACGGAGGTCAGGAACCTTACAGAGGAAGGCGAGAGACTTCATGCAAAATGACTGCGTTTTTGCCATCTTGGCTTTGGATGCACACATGGGATCTTTCTTCAGTCCATCAGGTGCTGACAATCTAAGCCACAGCCTCACACAGGGCCAAGAGGCTGATTCAGACACATCCCTTTGCAAAGCAATGAAGCAAAGAGCCACAGGTGATGCCCATCATTTCCATTTGAAAACTGTTTTCTTCAGGCTTCCCAAAGGGGTGCCCTGAGGCAAAGGCCTTCCTGACATTCAGGGCAACAGAACAATAGGCAAGCAAAAGGCCCAAAGCAGGCTTTCTCCACTGAGACTTTACTGGTCCCACTGATATCTGAGTTTTCTGAGATGCTCACCATTCCTTTCAGCTATCCAGTACATGGCCATGTCACAGAGCTTGGAGGTGGTACATATCTTGGACACAAAACCATGAGCCTATTCTGGAGAGTGGCCAGAATTCAGGAAGAAAACAGGAACTTAGGAAGATAGTAGGTGTTGCCCATCCATAAGGCAAGCCGCAGTCCACTCATAAATTGGGCAGGATGAAGACTGGGAAGCTTTCTACTAGACAGGACACATCCATTGATGCATTCTCTTTTCTAATGTCTACAACCAGGGACACAGTGAGATACACAAACTTAGAAACACTCGCCTTGTCCAAAGACTTACTGGAAACAGTCCACTCCAAACAAACAAACAAACCGCCTTTCCTACCTATTCTCAGAACATGAGACAAATCCACAAACTCACCCCCACACCCACAAAGGCACCTCCTTCCCCCAAGTAGGTCTGTGACTACCCGGAGTGTTGTCTGACTGCTGGGCCATACTATGTTCCCCCGAAATGGCCTGTCCTGTCTCAGATCTGGCCTCCTTGGCCAACTCTGTGAAGTTGTCAGGAGCCAGCGGTGAGCCACTACCTGCTTTCTCAGGCAAGGCCCTCTTCAGTGCTTTCCTGGCATTTGGCCATCCTCACATCAGTAGGAACCAAGGAAGACTGACTCTGTCCTTGGTAAATCCAAACAAGTGAGCCCACTGGGACTGGGACTGGGACTGCCTCTGGGTGCCTGGCTCCCTGGATCCCAAGTTCAGAGAGTTCCATCACCAAGGAAGTGAGGTGAGGTCACTTCCTTCAGGAACTGAATGAGGTCACTGCCTCGGCCACCACTGTGTCCTAACAGTTGCTTGCAAGGGTCCCATGAGATGGAGGCTGCCCCTGCTTCTTGTGACACTTTCACAAGTTAGAATGGAATATCAACCATAGGCACCAAGGAACAGCTCTCCACACAGGCCTGCTTTGGTCCATCTTGTCTACATTAAGAAGAGAGAGGCTCATTCAGACACATCCCTTCATCCTGACCAGGTTGTTTGCCATGGAAGATGACTTTTGCTCTCTCAGGTCCTTCATAGCTGCCTACATCTTCTCCAGGGTTCATTTCTGCATGGACCTTTGAGGTTCTCAGCAGGTGGAAGATCCCCTCCATTCCTGTATTGTAAGACCAACTCTGTCCCTGCTCTTGTGTAAAGTTCGATTGAGGGAACAGTGTCTGGTTAGGGTTAAGAACATGTTCGATTTGGGTTAGGAATCATTCTGCTAGTTGTAGAATGGTATTGGGAACCTGCGATATTTGTAATCATATATAGGTGAAATATATGTATGAAAACAGAAATCTAAGTAAGATTTGAAGGCCAGAAGGGCATTGGGCCCTTGATTGGGATACTTAGCTTTGAATTACATTCTGCACAGATGTCTCAGATCAATTGATCTACAATGGCATAGGACCTTGTACCTTGGATGATTGAATGTAGAAGAGAACATCCAGTCAAAAAGGGATAGTAGGTAAGATTAGGAAGCTAGTCGGTAGGTTTAGGAAGAAGAGTGAGTATAAAATTTGGACCAAAAGTTCTTTAGCAATAGGGTATCGGTTAGAGAGTGAATGTAAATGTCAGCACATGTGAAGAGTCAGTCACAATGATGAACTGGGGAAAAATATGTAGGAAAGCAGATATCAATAGAGACATTAGGAAATCAGGCAAAGTGATAGGATTAGACAGTTTCAACAGGGTTGAGGATGAATATGTAATCTTAGGAAGAAACAAATGTGTAGTCACCAATAGGATTGACATTGGAGAGCATTAGGCAACCTGGAGAAGGAAGTTTTTAGGAATCCATGCTCACTTTCCAATTAGGCTTTGCTACAATCATAAGTGTGACCTTTGCATTTTGTGTCCAGAATATCACAGTGATAAAATGTATATGCAGATCAGGTGACATGAGTATTACTTCCACCATTGCTGGGAGCAGTATGTTGAAGACGTATCAATTAGTCTTTGGGGGTACAAATAGGTGTACCCTGGGTCTATGAATATAGAGTTAATGCATGAATAGACCATACTGTGAATAAATAATATAACTGCTTCCAATTTAAATAATGGATTGAATTGATATCTGAAACTACATAGGAAATCTTATATTGATACACAATCATTCATTCCTACCAGTTATACATCTAATGGCAATATTAGGGTTATGGTTTACCATGAAGGGTGTGTGAGTTTTGCTTCAAAAGTGATTATGGAAATGGAAAATCACGTGTTTGGAATGAAGTCTCATGAACAAACCAGTCAAGAAACATGGAGGAATACATGTGTTGTGAAGCAGGAAGTGATTGAAAGTGAACCAAATGCCTAGAAATTTTTAAACTTGAGGAGGAAATGTATATCCTATGATGTGCATCAGCTGAAGAAATAGTAAGGTACCAGTGTTGAAAAATGAACGTCAAAATACACATCATGTCCCATAGGAATCTACTTGCATTGATGTTAAACTGGGTCAGTTACTGTAGAAAGATTAGGATTTCTATGCACCATCCACTGAAGTTAGTTTTCAGTACTCGGAAAACAATATGTATTTCAGGTGGATAAATATTTCTGAGAATAATCTTGTGAAAAGTTGATTATAAATCCACATATATGAACATGAATGAATTTAGGGAATGTATCATAAGACACATATATTTCATATTTTGAAAAATCTGGAGAGTTTGTGTGTGTGTGCGTGTATATATATATATGTATATATATACAAAAAAAACACAAACAAAGACATTAAAAATCCAAAATATATATGCCAATCGAAATTCATCATGAAATATATGTCATCCACAGATCCAAAAATATTCATTTTACTGAACATGGATTTTTGTATCATGTTGTTCAAGTAGGAAGCTCACCCATAGGTTGAATTTTCAGTTCCAACAGCGTTTGGGAGCAGTGATCTCTTCTCACAATTTGTATCTGCCAAGTCAGCCACCTCACAAGAATATACGTGGGATACCAGGTAGGATTCTATATGTGCATGTAAAAATACATGTGCTGAATAGGCTACAGAGAAAGGGAGACAGGAATTCACATATTTGTTAACTTTAAAAACACATGGAGAACGATTTCTATTCAATTGGACGAGATTTATAACACCTACCCTTTATAATGCAAAAGGCAAGTGCAACTATACACCATGCCTCCTCTGAACTGCTTGTATTACTATTGTGTTTGGGTTATTTTTCTCCATCATATTAGGATTCATAGTCAGAGTCTAGTAGGGTATGGGTTAGTGTCAGGGAATCAGTATTTCAAATGGAAAGTAGGAAATGAATCCAATGTGTATGCAAATACGTGCTACACAAAAATCTTCCCACTCTCATCCAGAACAATGCCTTGACATGACCTTCGCCCCAAGGAAGAAGCAACTCGAGGGGAAGAGTTAGAAAATCTGTGAATACATATGTGGAATGGAAAATGCTCAGGAGTTCACAACCTTGGAGGTGGTAGAGGAGTTTCCATAAGTAAGGGACAGGATAAACACTCCACAAACATGGAGCTCTGCTGGCCTAAAGACTTGGTGAGAAACTGCCTCTGAGGTTGGGCACTTGAAATCTATGTTGTTGTCAGGAGCTTTAGCTTCCTTTGTAGTGAGACCATCAAAGCTGGGTCTGCATCTATGTGACCTGGAGGACATGGTTTCTGATTTTCCAATGAACATGAGGCAGAAGTGCTGAATTCTCTCTTTGTAGGTCCACAGTGGCCACTGGAGGCTAAGTGTCTCCCCGTGTGGACTGGGAAGCCATTTGATCCTCCTCTACTTTTCGTGGTGTTTCTTGCTGCTGCACTGGGAGTTTGGTATTTGCTTCATGAAATACAAGGAGTTCAACTGGGACACAGTGCTGGAGGGAGTTCTGTCACGTGTGGTGGGTCAGGGTCCTAGGAGAATGCACCAACCAGTCTTCTATCCCACAGAGCTTGCCCCCTTGTCCCTAGCAACCTGATTCTGAACATTGCCCTGAAACCTCTCCATATAACAAGATGCCTTTACATAGAAGTGTCTGCTGGCTGCACCATGTCAGTCACAAGCCATTTGGAACCCAATGTCAGATCCACATGGCCCTACCACAGAGGTTTTATCACACTCCTGCACACCACTTCTCTAGGCCCACTACTCAGCAGGCCCCAACTTACTGGCATCTCTGTTCTACACCATTTTCATAAAACCCAGTCAATCAAGGCACCGTCTGGTACACTCCTGATCAGCAACAGGACATCCAAAGGTTCTCCAGTGCCACCTGGTCATGGGAACTGAAAAATTTCATGGTATTTATCTAGCCATTTTTAAAGGATGAAGTTGGAGGCACTGTGGGTTCCATTCATTCAGGAACCATTAAATGGTGAGGAAGCTCATTTCAATGAAAGCTCTGGGGAACTCTCACAAACAAGGCTTCCCAAAGAGTGGCCAAAAGGTCGCATGAAGCCAGGCCCATTGAGGTCTACAATGTGAGGTCCATGTGTGTTTTGACTCTCAACGATGGCTGCCAGGTCTGGAAGAATAAAATCATGTGATATCCTGGCTGAGATTCCCAGTGCTCTGTGGAAAAGCCAACCTGGGCCTAGATCTCAGATTCCAAGGGTGACTCTCATGCGTGGCCAACTAAAATCTCAACACAATTCATGGCAATACTTCTCTGAGGTCAGTTCCCGAACTCAGTCTCCAAGGGGAATCACATCAGAGTTCACGCCAAGGTGGACCCAGTCATCTCTTCCAACCGCCACACAAATGACCACAATTCAAACCAAAACACTGCCACATGGCCCTCATCTTCTTCCATATACACACTCATCATAACCTCTGGCTGGAGGTTTCCATCAGGGGCTCAGCCCAAGACAGTGTCCACAAGAAGCTCCCTTGCCCCTCATTTGCCTAATATCAGGGTGGCCTGGACAGCCTTCCTGTGCACCAGGAGTGATCAAAGAGGCCTGCCTTTAATACTGCTCTGCTTCTCCAATTTGAGGCCTACTGACTGCGGGGTATAGATTCTTTGTGTGAATTGGAGTCAGGAGAAAACCCAAGCGCCTATGGGCTAGCCTCTACAGGGCTTTGAAGAACTCATTTGACCCAAAGGATCCCTATGCTCTCTTGACGGAGGTCAGGAACCTTACAGAGGAAGGCGAGAGACTTCATGCAAAATGACTGCCTTTTTGCCATCTTGGCTTTGGATGCACACATGGGATCTTTCTTCAGTCCATCAGGTGCTGACAATCTAAGCCACAGCCTCACACAGGGCCAAGAGGCTGATTCAGACACATCCCTTTGCAAAGCAATGAAGCAAAGAGCCACAGGTGATGCCCATTCATTTCCATTTGAAAACTGTTTTCTTCAGGCTTCCCAAAGGGGTGCCCTGAGGCAAAGGCCTTCCTGACATTCAGGGCAACAGAACAATAGGTAAGCAAAAGGCCCAAAGCAGGCTTTCTCCACTGAGACTTTACTGGTCCCACTGATATCTGAGTTTTCTGAGATGCTCACCATTCCTTTCAGCTATCCAGTATATGGCCATGTCACAGAGCTTGGAGGTGGTACATATCTTGGACACAAAACCATGAGCCTATTCTGGAGAGTGGCCAGAATTCAGGAAGAAAACAGGAACTTAGGAAGATAGTAGGTGTTGCCCATCCATAAGGCAAGCCGCAGTCCACTCATAAATTGGGCAGGATGAAGACTGGGAAGCTTTCTACTAGACAGGACACATCCATTGATGCATTCTCTTTTCTAATGTCTACAACCAGGGACACAGTGAGATACACAAACTTAGAAACACTCGCCTTGTCCAAAGACTTACTGGAAACAGTCCACTCCAAACAAACAAACAAACCGCCTTTCCTACCTATTCTCAGAACATGAGACAAATCCACAAACTCACCCCCACACCCACAAAGGCACCTCCTTCCCCCAAGTAGGTCTGTGACTACCCGGAGTGTCGTCTGACTGCTGGGCCATACTATGTTCCCCCGAAATGGCCTGTCCTGTCTCAGATCTGGCCTCCTTGGCCAACTCTGTGAAGTTGTCAGGAGCCAGCGGTGAGCCACTACCTGCTTTCTCAGGCAAGGCCCTCTTCAGTGCTTTCCTGGCATTTGGCCATCCTCACATCAGTAGGTACCAAGGAAGACTGACTCTGTCCTTGGTAAATCCAAACAAGTGAGCCCACTGGGACTGGGACTGGGACTGCCTCTGGGTGCCTGGCTTCCTGGATCCCAAGTTCAGAGAGTTCCATCACCAAGGAAGTGAGGTGTGGTCACTTCCTTCAGGAACTGAATGAGGTCACTGCCTCGGCAACCACTGTGTCCCAACAGTTGCCTGCAAGGGTCCCATGAGATGGAGGCTGCCCCTGCTTCCTGTGACACTTTCACAAGTTAGAATGGAATATCAACCATAGGCACCAATGAACAGCTCTCCACACAGGCCTGCTTTGGTCCAGATTGTCTACATTAAGAAGAGACAGGCTCATTCAGACACATCCCTTCATCCTGACCAGGTTGTTTGCCATGGAAGATGACTTTTGCTCTCTCAGGTCCTTCATAGCTGCCTACATCTTCTCCAGGGTTCATTTCTGCATGGACCTTTGAGGTTCTCAGCAGGTGGAAGATCCCCTCCATTCCTGTATTGTAAGACCAACTCTGTCCCTGCTCTTCTGTAAAGTTCGATTGAGGGAACAGTGTCTCGTTAGGGTTAAGAACATGTTCCATTTGGGTTAGGAATCATTCTGCTAGTTGTAGAATGGTATTGGGAACCTGCGATATTTGTAATCATATATAGGTGAAATATATGTATGAAAACAGAAATCTAAGTAAGATTTGAAGGCCAGAAGGGCATTGGGCCCTTGATTGGGATACTTAGCTTTGAATTACATTCTGCACAGATGACTCAGATCAATTGATCTACAATGGCATAGGACCTTGTACCTTGGATGATTGAATGTAGAAGAGAACATCCAGTCAAAAAGGGATAGTAGGTAAGATTAGGAAGCTAGTCGGTAGGTTTAGGAAGAAGAGTGAGTATAAAATTTGGACCAAAAGTTCTTTAGCAATAGGGTATCGGTTAGAGAGTGAATGTAAATGTCAGCACATGTGAAGAGTCAGTCACAATGATGAACTGGGGAAAAATATGGAGGAAAGCAGATATCAATAGAGACATTAGGAAATCAGGCAAAGTGATAGGATTAGACAGTTTCAACCGGGTTGAGGATGAATATGTAATCTTAGGAAGAAACAAATGTGTAGTCACCAATAGGATTGACATTGGAGAGCATTAGGCAACCTGGAGAAGTAAGTTTTTAGGAATCCATGCTCACTTTCCAATTAGGCTTTGCTACAATCATAAGTGTGACCTTTGCATTTTGTGTCCAGAATATCACAGTGATAAAATGTATATGCAGATCAGGTGACATGAGTAGTACTTCCACCATTGCTGGGAGCAGTATGTTGAAGACATATCAATTAGTCTTTGGGGTACAAATAGGTGTACCCTGGGTCTATTAATATAGAGTTAATGCATGAATAGACCATACTGTGAATAAATAATATAACTGCTTCCAATTTAAATAATGGATTGAATTGATATCTGAAACTACATAGGAAATCTTATATTGATACACAATCATTCATTCCTACCAGTTATACATCTAATGGCAATATTAGGGTTATGGTTTACCATGAAGGGTGTGTGAGTTTTGCTTCAAAAGTGATTATGGAAATGGAAAATCACGTGTTTGGAATGAAGTCTCATGAACAAACCAGTCAAGAAACATGGAGGAATACATGTGTTGTGAAGCAGGAAGTGATTGAAAGTGAACCAAATGCCTAGAAATTTTTAAACTTGAGGAGGAAATGTATATCCTATGATGTGCATCAGCTGAAGAAATAGTAAGGTACCAGTGTTGAATAAAAATGAACGTCCAAATACACATCATGTCCCATAGGAATCTACTTGCATTGATGTTAAACTGGGTCAGTTACTGTAGAAAGATTAGGATTTCTATGCACCATCCACTGAAGTTAGTTTTCAGTACTAGGAAAACAATATGTATTTCAGGTGGATAAATATTTCTGAGAATAATCTTGTGAAAAGTTGATTATAAATCCACATATATGAACATGAATGAATTTAGGGAATGTATCATAAGACACATATATTTCATATTTTGAAAAATCTGGAGAGTTTGTGTGTGTGTGTGTGTATATATATATATATATATATATATATATATATATACAAAAAAAAACACAAACACAGACATTAAAAATCTGAAATATATATGCCAATCGAAATTCATCATGAAATATATGTCATCCACAGATCCAAAAATATTCATTTTACTGAACATGGATTTTTGTATCATGTTGTTCAAGTAGGAAGCTCACCCATAGGTTGAACTTTCACTTCCAACAGCGTTTGGAAGGAGTGATCTCTTCTCACAATTTGTATCTGCCAAGTCAGCCACCTCACAAGAATATACGTGGGATACCAGGTAGGAGTCTATATGTGCATGTAAAAATACATGTGCTGAATAGGCTACAGAGAAAGGGAGACAGGAATTCACATATTTGTTAACTTTAAAAACACATGGAGAACTATTTCTATTCAATTGGACTAGATTTATAACACCTACCCTTTATAATGCAAAAGGCAATGCAACTATACACCATGCCTCCTCTGAACTGCTTGTATTTCTATTCTGTTAGGGTTATTTTTCTCCATCATATTAGGATTCATAGTCAGAGTCTAGTAGGGTATGGGTTAGTGTCAGGGAATCAGTATTTCAAATGGAAAATAGGAAATGAATCCAATGTGTATGCAAATACGTGCTACACAAAAATCTTCCCACTCTCATCCAGAACAATGCCTTGACATGACCTTCGCCCCAAGGAAGAAGCAACTCGAGGGGAAGAGTTAGAAAATCTGTGAATACATATGTGGAATGGAAAATGCTCAGGAGTTCACAACCTTGGAGGTGGTAGAGGAGTTTCCATAAGTAAGGGACAGGATAAACACTCCACAAACATGGAGCTCTGCTGGCCTAAAGACTTGGTGAGAAACTGCCTCTGAGGTTGGGCACTTGAAATCTATGTTGTTGTCAGGAGCTTTAGCTTCCTTTGTAGTGAGACCATCAAAGCTGGGTCTGCATCTATGTGACCTGGAGGACATGGTTTCTGATTTTCCAATGAACATGAGGCAGAAGTGCTGAATTCTCTCTTTTTAGGTCCACAGTGGCCACTGGAGGCTAAGTGTCTCCCCGTGTGGACTGGGAAGCCATTTGGTCCTCCTCTACTTTTCGTGGTGTTTCTTGCTGCTGCACTGGGAGTTTGGTATTTCCTTCATGAAATACAAGGAGTTCAACTGGGACACAGTGCTGGAGGGAGTTCTGTCACGTGTGGTGGATCAGGGTCCTAGGAGAATGCACCAACCAGTCTTCTATCCCACAGAGCTTGCCCCCTTGACCCTAGCAACCTGATTCTGAACATTGCCCTGAAACCTCTCCATATAACAAGATGCCTTTACTTATAAGTGTCTGCTGGCTGCACCATGTCATTCACAAGCCATTTGGAACCCAATGTCAGATCCACATGGCCCTACCACAGAGGTTTTATCACACTCCTGCACACCACTTCTCTAGGCCCACTACTCAGCAGGCCCCAACTTACTGGCATCTCTGTTCTACACCATTTTCATAAAACCCAGTCAATCAAGGCACCGTCTGGTACACTCCTGATCAGCAACAGGACATCCAAAGGTTCTCCAGTGCCACCTGGTCATGGGAACTGAAAAATTTCATGGTATTTATCTAGCCATTTTTAAAGGATGAAGTTGGAGGCACTGTGGGTTTCCATTCATTCAGGAACCATTAAATGGTGAGGAAGCTCATTTCAATGAAAGCTCTGGAGAACTCTCACAAACAAGGCTTCCCAAAGAGTGGCCAAAAGGTCGCATGAAGCCAGGCCCATTGAGGTCTACAATGTGAGGTCCATGTGTGTTTTGACTCTCAACGATGGCTGCCAGGTCTGGAAGAATAAAATCATGGGATATCCTGGCTGAGATTCCCAGTGCTCTGTGGAAAGCCAACCTGGGCCTAGATCTCAGATTCCAAGGGTGACTCTCATGCATGGCCTCCTAAAATCTCAACACAATTCATGGCAATACTTCTCTGAGGTCAGTTCCAGAGCTCAGTCTCCAAGGGGAATCACACCAGAGTTCACGCCAAGGTGGACCCAGTCATCTCTTCCAACCGCCACACAAATGACCACAATTCAAACCAAAACACTGCCACATGGCCCTCATCTTCTTCCATATACACACTCATCATAACCTCTGGCTGGAGGTTTCCATCAGGGGCTCAGCCCAAGACAGTGTCCACAAGAAGCTCCCTTGCCCCTCATTTGCCTAATATCAGGGTGGCCTGGACAGCCTTCCTGTGCACCAGGAGTGATCAAAGAGGCCTGCCTTTAATACTGCTCTGCTTCTCCAATTTGAGGCCTACTGACTGCGGGGTATAGATTCTTTGTGTGAATTGGAGTCAGGAGAAAACCCAAGCGCCTATGGGCTAGCCTCTGCAGGGCTTTGAAGAACTCATTTGACCCAAAGGATCCCTATGCTCTCTTGACGGAGGTCAGGAACCTTACAGAGGAAGGCGAGAGACTTCATGCAAAATGACTGCGTTTTTGCCATCTTGGCTTTGGATGCACACATGGGATCTTTCTTCAGTCCATCAGGTGCTGACAATCTAAGCCACAGCCTCACACAGGGCCAAGAGGCTGATTCAGACACATCCCTTTGCAAAGCAATGAAGCAAAGAGCCACAGGTGATGCCCATCATTTCCATTTGAAAACTGTTTTCTTCAGGCTTCCCAAAGGGGTGCCCTGAGGCAAAGGCCTTCCTGACATTCAGGGCAACAGAACAATAGGCAAGCAAAAGGCCCAAAGCAGGCTTTCTCCACTGAGACTTTACTGGTCCCACTGATATCTGAGTTTTCTGAGATGCTCACCATTCCTTTCAGCTATCCAGTACATGGCCATGTCACAGAGCTTGGAGGTGGTACATATCTTGGACACAAAACCATGAGCCTATTCTGGAGAGTGGCCAGAATTCAGGAAGAAAACAGGAACTTAGGAAGATAGTAGGTGTTGCCCATCCATAAGGCAAGCCGCAGTCCACTCATAAATTGGGCAGGATGAAGACTGGGAAGCTTTCTACTAGACAGGACACATCCATTGATGCATTCTCTTTTCTAATGTCTACAACCAGGGACACAGTGAGATACACAAACTTAGAAACACTCGCCTTGTCCAAAGACTTACTGGAAACAGTCCACTCCAAACAAACAAACAAACCGCCTTTCCTACCTATTCTCAGAACATGAGACAAATCCACAAACTCACCCCCACACCCACAAAGGCACCTCCTTCCCCCAAGTAGGTCTGTGACTACCCGGAGTGTTGTCTGACTGCTGGGCCATACTATGTTCCCCCGAAATGGCCTGTCCTGTCTCAGATCTGGCCTCCTTGGCCAACTCTGTGAAGTTGTCAGGAGCCAGCGGTGAGCCACTACCTGCTTTCTCAGGCAAGGCCCTCTTCAGTGATTTCCTGGCATTTGGCCATCCTCACATCAGTAGGAACCAAGGAAGACTGACTCTGTCCTTGGTAAATCCAAACAAGTGAGCCCACTGGGACTGGGACTGGGACTGCCTCTGGGTGCCTGGCTCCCTGGATCCCAAGTTCAGAGAGTTCCATCACCAAGGAAGTGAGGTGAGGTCACTTCCTTCAGGAACTGAATGAGGTCACTGCCTCGGCCACCACTGTGTCCTAACAGTTGCTTGCAAGGGTCCCATGAGATGGAGGCTGCCCCTGCTTCTTGTGACACTTTCACAAGTTAGAATGGAATATCAACCATAGGCACCAAGGAACAGCTCTCCACACAGGCCTGCTTTGGTCCATCTTGTCTACATTAAGAAGAGAGAGGCTCATTCAGACACATCCCTTCATCCTGACCAGGTTGTTTGCCATGGAAGATGACTTTTGCTCTCTCAGGTCCTTCATAGCTGCCTACATCTTCTCCAGGGTTCATTTCTGCATGGACCTTTGAGGTTCTCAGCAGGTGGAAGATCCCCTCCATTCCTGTATTGTAAGACCAACTCTGTCCCTGCTCTTGTGTAAAGTTCGATTGAGGGAACAGTGTCTGGTTAGGGTTAAGAACATGTTCGATTTGGGTTAGGAATCATTCTGCTAGTTGTAGAATGGTATTGGGAACCTGCGATATTTGTAATCATATATAGGTGAAATATATGTATGAAAACAGAAATCTAAGTAAGATTTGAAGGCCAGAAGGGCATTGGGCCCTTGATTGGGATACTTAGCTTTGAATTACATTCTGCACAGATGTCTCAGATCAATTGATCTACAATGGCATAGGACCTTGTACCTTGGATGATTGAATGTAGAAGAGAACATCCAGTCAAAAAGGGATAGTAGGTAAGATTAGGAAGCTAGTCGGTAGGTTTAGGAAGAAGAGTGAGTATAAAATTTGGACCAAAAGTTCTTTAGCAATAGGGTATCGGTTAGAGAGTGAATGTAAATGTCAGCACATGTGAAGAGTCAGTCACAATGATGAACTGGGGAAAAATATGTAGGAAAGCAGATATCAATAGAGACATTAGGAAATCAGGCAAAGTGATAGGATTAGACAGTTTCAACAGGGTTGAGGATGAATATGTAATCTTAGGAAGAAACAAATGTGTAGTCACCAATAGGATTGACATTGGAGAGCATTAGGCAACCTGGAGAAGGAAGTTTTTAGGAATCCATGCTCACTTTCCAATTAGGCTTTGCTACAATCATAAGTGTGACCTTTGCATTTTGTGTCCAGAATATCACAGTGATAAAATGTATATGCAGATCAGGTGACATGAGTATTACTTCCACCATTGCTGGGAGCAGTATGTTGAAGACGTATCAATTAGTCTTTGGGGGTACAAATAGGTGTACCCTGGGTCTATGAATATAGAGTTAATGCATGAATAGACCATACTGTGAATAAATAATATAACTGCTTCCAATTTAAATAATGGATTGAATTGATATCTGAAACTACATAGGAAATCTTATATTGATACACAATCATTCATTCCTACCAGTTATACATCTAATGGCAATATTAGGGTTATGGTTTACCATGAAGGGTGTGTGAGTTTTGCTTCAAAAGTGATTATGGAAATGGAAAATCACGTGTTTGGAATGAAGTCTCATGAACAAACCAGTCAAGAAACATGGAGGAATACATGTGTTGTGAAGCAGGAAGTGATTGAAAGTGAACCAAATGCCTAGAAATTTTTAAACTTGAGGAGGAAATGTATATCCTATGATGTGCATCAGCTGAAGAAATAGTAAGGTACCAGTGTTGAAAAATGAACGTCAAAATACACATCATGTCCCATAGGAATCTACTTGCATTGATGTTAAACTGGGTCAGTTACTGTAGAAAGATTAGGATTTCTATGCACCATCCACTGAAGTTAGTTTTCAGTACTCGGAAAACAATATGTATTTCAGGTGGATAAATATTTCTGAGAATAATCTTGTGAAAAGTTGATTATAAATCCACATATATGAACATGAATGAATTTAGGGAATGTATCATAAGACACATATATTTCATATTTTGAAAAATCTGGAGAGTTTGTGTGTGTGTGCGTGTATATATATATATGTATATATATACAAAAAAAACACAAACAAAGACATTAAAAATCCAAAATATATATGCCAATCGAAATTCATCATGAAATATATGTCATCCACAGATCCAAAAATATTCATTTTACTGAACATGGATTTTTGTATCATGTTGTTCAAGTAGGAAGCTCACCCATAGGTTGAATTTTCAGTTCCAACAGCGTTTGGGAGCAGTGATCTCTTCTCACAATTTGTATCTGCCAAGTCAGCCACCTCACAAGAATATACGTGGGATACCAGGTAGGATTCTATATGTGCATGTAAAAATACATGTGCTGAATAGGCTACAGAGAAAGGGAGACAGGAATTCACATATTTGTTAACTTTAAAAACACATGGAGAACGATTTCTATTCAATTGGACGAGATTTATAACACCTACCCTTTATAATGCAAAAGGCAAGTGCAACTATACACCATGCCTCCTCTGAACTGCTTGTATTACTATTGTGTTTGGGTTATTTTTCTCCATCATATTAGGATTCATAGTCAGAGTCTAGTAGGGTATGGGTTAGTGTCAGGGAATCAGTATTTCAAATGGAAAGTAGGAAATGAATCCAATGTGTATGCAAATACGTGCTACACAAAAATCTTCCCACTCTCATCCAGAACAATGCCTTGACATGACCTTCGCCCCAAGGAAGAAGCAACTCGAGGGGAAGAGTTAGAAAATCTGTGAATACATATGTGGAATGGAAAATGCTCAGGAGTTCACAACCTTGGAGGTGGTAGAGGAGTTTCCATAAGTAAGGGACAGGATAAACACTCCACAAACATGGAGCTCTGCTGGCCTAAAGACTTGGTGAGAAACTGCCTCTGAGGTTGGGCACTTGAAATCTATGTTGTTGTCAGGAGCTTTAGCTTCCTTTGTAGTGAGACCATCAAAGCTGGGTCTGCATCTATGTGACCTGGAGGACATGGTTTCTGATTTTCCAATGAACATGAGGCAGAAGTGCTGAATTCTCTCTTTGTAGGTCCACAGTGGCCACTGGAGGCTAAGTGTCTCCCCGTGTGGACTGGGAAGCCATTTGATCCTCCTCTACTTTTCGTGGTGTTTCTTGCTGCTGCACTGGGAGTTTGGTATTTGCTTCATGAAATACAAGGAGTTCAACTGGGACACAGTGCTGGAGGGAGTTCTGTCACGTGTGGTGGGTCAGGGTCCTAGGAGAATGCACCAACCAGTCTTCTATCCCACAGAGCTTGCCCCCTTGTCCCTAGCAACCTGATTCTGAACATTGCCCTGAAACCTCTCCATATAACAAGATGCCTTTACATAGAAGTGTCTGCTGGCTGCACCATGTCAGTCACAAGCCATTTGGAACCCAATGTCAGATCCACATGGCCCTACCACAGAGGTTTTATCACACTCCTGCACACCACTTCTCTAGGCCCACTACTCAGCAGGCCCCAACTTACTGGCATCTCTGTTCTACACCATTTTCATAAAACCCAGTCAATCAAGGCACCGTCTGGTACACTCCTGATCAGCAACAGGACATCCAAAGGTTCTCCAGTGCCACCTGGTCATGGGAACTGAAAAATTTCATGGTATTTATCTAGCCATTTTTAAAGGATGAAGTTGGAGGCACTGTGGGTTCCATTCATTCAGGAACCATTAAATGGTGAGGAAGCTCATTTCAATGAAAGCTCTGGGGAACTCTCACAAACAAGGCTTCCCAAAGAGTGGCCAAAAGGTCGCATGAAGCCAGGCCCATTGAGGTCTACAATGTGAGGTCCATGTGTGTTTTGACTCTCAACGATGGCTGCCAGGTCTGGAAGAATAAAATCATGTGATATCCTGGCTGAGATTCCCAGTGCTCTGTGGAAAAGCCAACCTGGGCCTAGATCTCAGATTCCAAGGGTGACTCTCATGCGTGGCCAACTAAAATCTCAACACAATTCATGGCAATACTTCTCTGAGGTCAGTTCCCGAACTCAGTCTCCAAGGGGAATCACATCAGAGTTCACGCCAAGGTGGACCCAGTCATCTCTTCCAACCGCCACACAAATGACCACAATTCAAACCAAAACACTGCCACATGGCCCTCATCTTCTTCCATATACACACTCATCATAACCTCTGGCTGGAGGTTTCCATCAGGGGCTCAGCCCAAGACAGTGTCCACAAGAAGCTCCCTTGCCCCTCATTTGCCTAATATCAGGGTGGCCTGGACAGCCTTCCTGTGCACCAGGAGTGATCAAAGAGGCCTGCCTTTAATACTGCTCTGCTTCTCCAATTTGAGGCCTACTGACTGCGGGGTATAGATTCTTTGTGTGAATTGGAGTCAGGAGAAAACCCAAGCGCCTATGGGCTAGCCTCTACAGGGCTTTGAAGAACTCATTTGACCCAAAGGATCCCTATGCTCTCTTGACGGAGGTCAGGAACCTTACAGAGGAAGGCGAGAGACTTCATGCAAAATGACTGCCTTTTTGCCATCTTGGCTTTGGATGCACACATGGGATCTTTCTTCAGTCCATCAGGTGCTGACAATCTAAGCCACAGCCTCACACAGGGCCAAGAGGCTGATTCAGACACATCCCTTTGCAAAGCAATGAAGCAAAGAGCCACAGGTGATGCCCATTCATTTCCATTTGAAAACTGTTTTCTTCAGGCTTCCCAAAGGGGTGCCCTGAGGCAAAGGCCTTCCTGACATTCAGGGCAACAGAACAATAGGTAAGCAAAAGGCCCAAAGCAGGCTTTCTCCACTGAGACTTTACTGGTCCCACTGATATCTGAGTTTTCTGAGATGCTCACCATTCCTTTCAGCTATCCAGTATATGGCCATGTCACAGAGCTTGGAGGTGGTACATATCTTGGACACAAAACCATGAGCCTATTCTGGAGAGTGGCCAGAATTCAGGAAGAAAACAGGAACTTAGGAAGATAGTAGGTGTTGCCCATCCATAAGGCAAGCCGCAGTCCACTCATAAATTGGGCAGGATGAAGACTGGGAAGCTTTCTACTAGACAGGACACATCCATTGATGCATTCTCTTTTCTAATGTCTACAACCAGGGACACAGTGAGATACACAAACTTAGAAACACTCGCCTTGTCCAAAGACTTACTGGAAACAGTCCACTCCAAACAAACAAACAAACCGCCTTTCCTACCTATTCTCAGAACATGAGACAAATCCACAAACTCACCCCCACACCCACAAAGGCACCTCCTTCCCCCAAGTAGGTCTGTGACTACCCGGAGTGTCGTCTGACTGCTGGGCCATACTATGTTCCCCCGAAATGGCCTGTCCTGTCTCAGATCTGGCCTCCTTGGCCAACTCTGTGAAGTTGTCAGGAGCCAGCGGTGAGCCACTAACTGCTTTCTCAGGCAAGGTCCTCTTCAGTGCTTTCCTGGCATTTGGCCATCCTCACATCAGTAGGTACCAAGGAAGACTGACTCTGTCCTTGGTAAATCCAAACAAGTGAGCCCACTGGGACTGGGACTGGGACTGCCTCTGGGTGCCTGGCTTCCTGGATCCCAAGTTCAGAGAGTTCCATCACCAAGGAAGTGAGGTGAGGTCACTTCCTTCAGGAACTGAATGAGGTCACTGCCTCGGCAACCACTGTGTCCTAACAGTTGCTTGCAAGGGTCCCAGGAGATGGAGGCTGCCCCTGCTTCCTGTGACACTTTCACAAGTTAGAATGGAATATCAACCATAGGCACCAAGGAACAGCTCTCCACACAGGCCTGCTTTGGTCCATCTTGTCTACATTAAGAAGAGAGAGGCTCATTCAGACACATCCCTTCATCCTGACCAGGTTGTTTGCCATGGAAGATGACTTTTGCTCTCTCAGGTCCTTCATAGCTGCCTACATCTTCTCCAGGGTTCATTTCTGCATGGACCTTTGAGGTTCTCAGCAGGTGGAAGATCCCCTCCATTCCTGTATTGTAAGACCAACTCTGTCCCTGCTCTTCTGTAAAGTTCGATTGAGGGAACCGTGTCTGGTTAGGGTTAAGAACAAGTTCGATTTGGGTTAGGAATCATTCTGCTAGTTGTAGAATGGTATTGGGAACCTGCGATATTTGTAATCATATATAGGTGAAATATATGTATGAAAACAGAAATCTAAGTAAGGTTTGAAGGCCAGAAGGGCATTGGGCCCTTGATTGGGATACTTAGCTTTGAATTACATTCTGCACAGATGTCTCAGATCTACAAGGGCATAGGACCTTGTACCTTGGATGATTGAATGTAGAAGAGAACATCCAGTCAAAAAGGGATAGTAGGTAAGATTAGGAAGCTAGTCGGTAGGTTTAGGAAGAAGAGTGAGTATAAAATTTGGACCAAAAGTTCTTTAGCAATAAGGTATTGGTTAGAGAGTGAATGTAAATGTCAGCACATGTGAAGAGTCAGTCACAATGATGAACTGGGGAAAAATATGTAGGAAAGCAGATATCAATAGAGACATTAGGAAATCAGGCAAAGTGATAGGATTAGACATTTTCAACCGGGTTGAGGGTGAATATGTAATCTTAGGAAGAAACAAATGTGTAGTCACCAATCGGATTGACATTGGAGAGGATTAGGCAACCTGGAGAAGGAAGTTTTTAGGAATCCATGCTCACTTTCCAATTAGGCTTTGCTACAATCATAAGTGTGACCTTTGCATTTTGTGTCCAGAATATCACAGTGATAAAATGTACATGCAGATCAGGTGACATGAGTATTACTTCCACCATTGCTGGGAGCAGTATGTTGAAGACGTATCAATTAGTATTTGGGGGTACAAATAGGTGAACCCTGGGTCTATGAATATAGAGATAATGCATGAATAGACCACACTGTGAATAAATAATATAACTGCTTCCAATTTAAATAATGGATTGAATTGATATCTGAAACTACATAGGAAATCTTATATTGATACACAATCATTCATTCCTACCAGTTATACATCTAATGGCAATATTAGGGTTATGGTTTACCATGAAGGGTGTGTGAGTTTTGCTTCAAAAGTGATTATAGAAATGGAAAATCACGTGTTTGGAATGAAGTCTCATGAACAAACCAGTCAAGAAACATGGAGGAATACATGTGTTGTGAAGCAGGAAGTGATTGAAAGTGAACCAAATGCCTAGAAATTTTTAAACTTGAGGAGGAAATGTATATCCTATGATGTGCATCAGCTGAAGAAATAGTAAGGTACCAGTGTTGAATAAAAATGAACGTCCAAATACACATCATGTCCCATAGGAATCTACTTGCATTGATGTTAAACTGGGTCAGTTACTGTAGAAAGATTAGGATTTCTATGCACCATCCACTGAAGTTAGTTTTCAGTACTAGGAAAAAATATGTATTTCAGGTGGATAAATATTTCTGAGAATAATCTTGTGAAAAGTTGATTATAAATCCACATATATGAACATGAATGAATTTAGGGAATGTATCATAAGACACATATATTTCATATTTTGAAAAATCTGGAGAGTTTGTGTGTGTGTGTATATATATATATATATATATATATATATATATATACACATAAAAAAACACAAACACAGACATTAAAAATCTGAAATATATATGCCAATCGATATTCATCATGAAATATATGTCATCCACAGATCCAAAAATATTCATTTTACTGAACATGGATTTTTGTATCATGTTGTTCAAGTAGGAAGCTCACCCATAGGTTGAATTTTCAGTTCCAACAGCGTTTGGGAGGAGTGATCTCTTCTCACAATTTGTATCTGCCAAGTCAGCCACCTCACAAGAATATACGTGGGATACCAGGTAGGATTCTATATGTGCATGTAAAAATACATGTGCTGAATAGGCTACAGAGAAAGGGAGACAGGAATTCACATATTTGTTAACTTTAAAAACACATGGAGAACTATTTCTATTCAATTGGACGAGATTTATAACACCTACCCTTTATAATGCAAAAGGCAAGTGCAACTATACACCATGCCTCCTCTGAACTGCTTGTATTACTATTGTGTTTGGGTTATTTTTCTCCATCATATTAGGATTCATAGTCAGAGTCTAGTAGGGTATGGGTTAGTGTCAGGGAATCAGTATTTCAAATGGAAAATAGGAAATGAATCCAATGTGTATGCAAATACGTGCTACACAAAAATCTTCCCACTCTCATCCAGAACAATGCCTTGACATGACCTTCGCCCCAAGGAAGAAGCAACTCGAGGGGAAGAGTTAGAAAATCTGTGAATACATATGTGGAATGGAAAATGCTCAGGAGTTCACAACCTTGGAGGTGGTAGAGGAGTTTCCATAAGTAAGGGACAGGGTAAACACTCCACAAACATGGAGCTCTGCTGGCCTAAAGACTTGGTGAGAAACTGCCTCTGAGAAGAAGATGAGGGCCTTTTTTTCAAGATGGGCACTTGAAATCTATGTTGTTGTCAGGAGCTTTAGCTTCCTTTGTAGTGAGACCATCAAAGCTGGGTCTGCATCTATGTGACCTGGAGGACATGGTTTCTGATTTTCCAATGAACATGAGGCAGAAGTGCTGAATTCTCTCTTTGTAGGTCCACAGTGGCCACTGGAGGCTAATTGTCTCCCCGTGTGGACTGGGAAGCCATTTGGTCCTCCTCTACTTTTCGTGGTGTTTCTTGCTGCTGCACTGGGAGTTTGGTATTTGCTTCATGAAATACAAGGAGTTCAACTGGGACACAGTGCTGGAGGGAGTTCTGTCACGTGTGGTGGGTCAGGGTCCTAGGAGAATGCACCAACCAGTCTTCTATCCCACAGAGCTTGCCCCCTTGACCCTAGCAACCTGATTCTGAACATTGCCCTGAAACCTCTCCATATAACAAGATGCCTTTACATAGAAGTGTCTGCTGGCTGCACCATGTCAGTCACAAGCCATTTGGAACCCAATGTCAGATCCACATGGCCCTACCACAGAGGTTTTATCACACTCCTGCACACCACTTCTCTAGGCCCACTACTCAGCAGGCCCCAACTTACTGGCATCTCTGTTCTACACCATTTTCATAAAACCCAGTCAATCAAGGCACCGTCTGGTACACTCCTGATCAGCAACAGGACATCCAAAGGTTCTCCAGTGCCACCTGGTCATGGGAACTGAAAAATTTCATGGTATTTATCTAGCCATTTTTAAAGGATGAAGTTGGAGGCACTGTGGGTTTCCATTCATTCAGGAACCATTAAATGGTGAGGAAGCTCATTTCAATGAAAGCTCTGGAGAACTCTCACAAACAAGGCTTCCCAAAGAGTGGCCAAAAGGTCGCATGAAGCCAGGCCCATTGAGGTCTACAATGTGAGGTCCATGTGTGTTTTGACTCTCAACGATGGCTGCCAGGTCTGGAAGAATAAAATCATGTGATATCCTGGCTGAGATTCCCAGTGCTCTGTGGAAAGCCAACCTGGGCCTAGATCTCAGATTCCAAGGGTGACTCTCATGCGTGGCCAACTAAAATCTCAACACAATTCATGGCAATACTTCTCTGAGGTCAGTTCCAGAACTCAGTCTCCAAGGGGAATCACACCAGAGTTCACGCCAAGGTGGACCCAGTCATCTCTTCCAACCGCCACACAAATGACCACAATTCAAACCAAAACACTGCCACATGGCCCTCATCTTCTTCCATATACACACTCATCATAACCTCTGGCTGGAGGTTTCCATCAGGGGCTCAGCCCAAGACAGTGTCCACAAGAAGCTCCCTTGCCCCTCATTTGCCTAATATCAGGGTGGCCTGGACAGCCTTCCTGTGCACCAGGAGTGATCAAAGAGGCCTGCCTTTAATACTGCTCTGCTTCTCCAATTTGAGGCCTACTGACTGCGGGGTATAGATTCTTTGTGTGAATTGGAGTCAGGAGAAAACCCAAGCGCCTATGGGCTAGCCTCTACAGGGCTTTGAAGAACTCATTTGACCCAAAGGATCCCTATGCTCTCTTGACGGAGGTCAGGAACCTTACAGAGGAAGGCGAGAGACTTCATGCAAAATGACTGCGTTTTTGCCATCTTGGCTTTGGATGCACACATGGGATCTTTCTTCAGTCCATCAGGTGCTGACAATCTAAGCCACAGCCTCACACAGGGCCAAGAGGCTGATTCAGACACATCCCTTTGCAAAGCAATGAAGCAAAGAGCCACAGGTGATGCCCATTCATTTCCATTTGAAAACTGTTTTCTTCAGGCTTCCCAAAGGGGTGCCCTGAGGCAAAGGCCTTCCTGACATTCAGGGCAACAGAACAATAGGCAAGCAAAAGGCCCAAAGCAGGCTTTCTCCACTGAGACTTTACTGGTCCCACTGATATCTGAGTTTTCTGAGATGCTCACCATTCCTTTCAGCTATCCAGTACATGGCCATGGCACAGAGCTTGGAGGTGGTACATATCTTGGACACAAAACCATGAGCCTATTCTGGAGAGTGGCCAGAATTCAGGAAGAAAACAGGAACTTAGGAAGATAGTAGGTGTTGCCCATCCATAAGGCAAGCCGCAGTCCACTCATAAATTGGGCAGGATGAAGACTGGGAAGCTTTCTACTAGACAGGACACATCCATTGATGCATTCTCTTTTCTAATGTCTACAACCAGGGACACAGTGAGATACACAAACTTAGAAACACTCGCCTTGTCCAAAGACTTACTGGAAACAGTCCACTCCAAACAAACAAACCGCCTTTCCTACCTATTCTCAGAACATGAGACAAATCCACAAACTCACCCCCACACCCACAAAGGCACCTCCTTCCCCCAAGTAGGTCTGTGACTACCCGGAGTGTCGTCTGACTGCTGGGCCATACTATGTTCCCCCGAAATGGCCTGTCCTGTCTCAGATCTGGCCTCCTTGGCCAACTCTGTGAAGTTGTCAGGAGCCAGCGGTGAGCCACTACCTGCTTTCTCAGGCAAGGCCCTCTTCAGTGCTTTCCTGGCATTTGGCCATCCTCACATCAGTAGGTACCAAGGAAGACTGACTCTGTCCTTGGTAAATCCAAACAAGTGAGCCCACTGGGACTGGGACTGGGACTGCCTCTGGGTGCCTGGCTTCCTGGATCCCAAGTTCAGAGAGTTCCATCACCAAGGAAGTGAGGTGAGGTCACTTCCTTCAGGAACTGAATGAGGTCACTGCCTCGGCAACCACTGTGTCCCAACAGTTGCTTGCAAGGGTCCCATGAGATGGAGGCTGCCCCTGCTTCCTGTGACACTTTCACAAGTTAGAATGGAATATCAACCATAGGCACCAAGGAACAGCTCTCCACACAGGCCTGCTTTGGTCCATCTTGTCTACATTAAGAAGAGAGAGGCTCATTCAGACACATCCCTTCATCCTGACCAGGTTGTTTGCCATGGAAGATGACTTTTGCTCTCTCAGGTCCTTCATAGCTGCCTACATCTTCTCCAGGGTTCATTTCTGCATGGACCTTTGAGGTTCTCAGCAGGTGGAAGATCCCCTCCATTCCTGTATTGTAAGACCAACTCTGTCCCTGCTCTTCTGTAAAGTTCGATTGAGGGAACAGTGTCTGGTTAGGGTTAAGAACATGTTCGATTTGGGTTAGGAATCATTCTGCTAGTTGTAGAATGGTATTGGGAACCTGCGATATTTGTAATCATATATAGGTGAAATATATGTATGAAAACAGAAATCTAAGTAAGATTTGAAGGCCAGAAGGGCATTGGGCCCTTGATTGGGATACTTAGCTTTGAATTACATTCTGCACAGATGTCTCAGATCAATTGATCTACAATGGCATAGGACCTTGTACCTTGGATGATTGAATGTAGAAGAGAACATCCAGTCAAAAAGGGATAGTAGGTAAGATTAGGAAGCTAGTCGGTAGGTTTAGGAAGAAGAGTGAGTATAAAATTTGGACCAAAAGTTCTTTAGCAATAGGGTATCGGTTAGAGAGTGAATGTAAATGTCAGCACATGTGAAGAGTCAGTCACAATGATGAACTGGGGAAAAATATGTAGGAAAGCAGATATCAATAGAGACATTAGGAAATCAGGCAAAGTGATAGGATTAGACAGTTTCAACAGGGTTGAGGATGAATATGTAATCTTAGGAAGAAACAAATGTGTAGTCACCAATAGGATTGACATTGGAGAGCATTAGGCAACCTGGAGAAGGAAGTTTTTAGGAATCCATGCTCACTTTCCAATTAGGCTTTGCTACAATCATAAGTGTGACCTTTGCATTTTGTGTCCAGAATATCACAGTGATAAAATGTATATGCAGATCAGGTGACATGAGTATTACTTCCACCATTGCTGGGAGCAGTATGTTGAAGACGTATCAATTAGTCTTTGGGGGTACAAATAGGTGTACCCTGGGTCTATGAATATAGAGTTAATGCATGAATAGACCATACTGTGAATAAATAATATAACTGCTTCCAATTTAAATAATGGATTGAATTGATATCTGAAACTACATAGGAAATCTTATATTGATACACAATCATTCATTCCTACCAGTTATACATCTAATGGCAATATTAGGGTTATGGTTTACCATGAAGGGTGTGTGAGTTTTGCTTCAAAAGTGATTATGGAAATGGAAAATCACGTGTTTGGAATGAAGTCTCATGAACAAACCAGTCAAGAAACATGGAGGAATACATGTGTTGTGAAGCAGGAAGTGATTGAAAGTGAACCAAATGCCTAGAAATTTTTAAACTTGAGGAGGAAATGTATATCCTATGATGTGCATCAGCTGAAGAAATAGTAAGGTACCAGTGTTGAAAAATGAACGTCAAAATACACATCATGTCCCATAGGAATCTACTTGCATTGATGTTAAACTGGGTCAGTTACTGTAGAAAGATTAGGATTTCTATGCACCATCCACTGAAGTTAGTTTTCAGTACTCGGAAAACAATATGTATTTCAGGTGGATAAATATTTCTGAGAATAATCTTGTGAAAAGTTGATTATAAATCCACATATATGAACATGAATGAATTTAGGGAATGTATCATAAGACACATATATTTCATATTTTGAAAAATCTGGAGAGTTTGTGTGTGTGTGCGTGTATATATATATATGTATATATATACAAAAAAAACACAAACAAAGACATTAAAAATCCAAAATATATATGCCAATCGAAATTCATCATGAAATATATGTCATCCACAGATCCAAAAATATTCATTTTACTGAACATGGATTTTTGTATCATGTTGTTCAAGTAGGAAGCTCACCCATAGGTTGAATTTTCAGTTCCAACAGCGTTTGGGAGCAGTGATCTCTTCTCACAATTTGTATCTGCCAAGTCAGCCACCTCACAAGAATATACGTGGGATACCAGGTAGGATTCTATATGTGCATGTAAAAATACATGTGCTGAATAGGCTACAGAGAAAGGGAGACAGGAATTCACATATTTGTTAACTTTAAAAACACATGGAGAACGATTTCTATTCAATTGGACGAGATTTATAACACCTACCCTTTATAATGCAAAAGGCAAGTGCAACTATACACCATGCCTCCTCTGAACTGCTTGTATTACTATTGTGTTTGGGTTATTTTTCTCCATCATATTAGGATTCATAGTCAGAGTCTAGTAGGGTATGGGTTAGTGTCAGGGAATCAGTATTTCAAATGGAAAGTAGGAAATGAATCCAATGTGTATGCAAATACGTGCTACACAAAAATCTTCCCACTCTCATCCAGAACAATGCCTTGACATGACCTTCGCCCCAAGGAAGAAGCAACTCGAGGGGAAGAGTTAGAAAATCTGTGAATACATATGTGGAATGGAAAATGCTCAGGAGTTCACAACCTTGGAGGTGGTAGAGGAGTTTCCATAAGTAAGGGACAGGATAAACACTCCACAAACATGGAGCTCTGCTGGCCTAAAGACTTGGTGAGAAACTGCCTCTGAGGTTGGGCACTTGAAATCTATGTTGTTGTCAGGAGCTTTAGCTTCCTTTGTAGTGAGACCATCAAAGCTGGGTCTGCATCTATGTGACCTGGAGGACATGGTTTCTGATTTTCCAATGAACATGAGGCAGAAGTGCTGAATTCTCTCTTTGTAGGTCCACAGTGGCCACTGGAGGCTAAGTGTCTCCCCGTGTGGACTGGGAAGCCATTTGATCCTCCTCTACTTTTCGTGGTGTTTCTTGCTGCTGCACTGGGAGTTTGGTATTTGCTTCATGAAATACAAGGAGTTCAACTGGGACACAGTGCTGGAGGGAGTTCTGTCACGTGTGGTGGGTCAGGGTCCTAGGAGAATGCACCAACCAGTCTTCTATCCCACAGAGCTTGCCCCCTTGTCCCTAGCAACCTGATTCTGAACATTGCCCTGAAACCTCTCCATATAACAAGATGCCTTTACATAGAAGTGTCTGCTGGCTGCACCATGTCAGTCACAAGCCATTTGGAACCCAATGTCAGATCCACATGGCCCTACCACAGAGGTTTTATCACACTCCTGCACACCACTTCTCTAGGCCCACTACTCAGCAGGCCCCAACTTACTGGCATCTCTGTTCTACACCATTTTCATAAAACCCAGTCAATCAAGGCACCGTCTGGTACACTCCTGATCAGCAACAGGACATCCAAAGGTTCTCCAGTGCCACCTGGTCATGGGAACTGAAAAATTTCATGGTATTTATCTAGCCATTTTTAAAGGATGAAGTTGGAGGCACTGTGGGTTCCATTCATTCAGGAACCATTAAATGGTGAGGAAGCTCATTTCAATGAAAGCTCTGGGGAACTCTCACAAACAAGGCTTCCCAAAGAGTGGCCAAAAGGTCGCATGAAGCCAGGCCCATTGAGGTCTACAATGTGAGGTCCATGTGTGTTTTGACTCTCAACGATGGCTGCCAGGTCTGGAAGAATAAAATCATGTGATATCCTGGCTGAGATTCCCAGTGCTCTGTGGAAAAGCCAACCTGGGCCTAGATCTCAGATTCCAAGGGTGACTCTCATGCGTGGCCAACTAAAATCTCAACACAATTCATGGCAATACTTCTCTGAGGTCAGTTCCCGAACTCAGTCTCCAAGGGGAATCACATCAGAGTTCACGCCAAGGTGGACCCAGTCATCTCTTCCAACCGCCACACAAATGACCACAATTCAAACCAAAACACTGCCACATGGCCCTCATCTTCTTCCATATACACACTCATCATAACCTCTGGCTGGAGGTTTCCATCAGGGGCTCAGCCCAAGACAGTGTCCACAAGAAGCTCCCTTGCCCCTCATTTGCCTAATATCAGGGTGGCCTGGACAGCCTTCCTGTGCACCAGGAGTGATCAAAGAGGCCTGCCTTTAATACTGCTCTGCTTCTCCAATTTGAGGCCTACTGACTGCGGGGTATAGATTCTTTGTGTGAATTGGAGTCAGGAGAAAACCCAAGCGCCTATGGGCTAGCCTCTACAGGGCTTTGAAGAACTCATTTGACCCAAAGGATCCCTATGCTCTCTTGACGGAGGTCAGGAACCTTACAGAGGAAGGCGAGAGACTTCATGCAAAATGACTGCCTTTTTGCCATCTTGGCTTTGGATGCACACATGGGATCTTTCTTCAGTCCATCAGGTGCTGACAATCTAAGCCACAGCCTCACACAGGGCCAAGAGGCTGATTCAGACACATCCCTTTGCAAAGCAATGAAGCAAAGAGCCACAGGTGATGCCCATTCATTTCCATTTGAAAACTGTTTTCTTCAGGCTTCCCAAAGGGGTGCCCTGAGGCAAAGGCCTTCCTGACATTCAGGGCAACAGAACAATAGGTAAGCAAAAGGCCCAAAGCAGGCTTTCTCCACTGAGACTTTACTGGTCCCACTGATATCTGAGTTTTCTGAGATGCTCACCATTCCTTTCAGCTATCCAGTATATGGCCATGTCACAGAGCTTGGAGGTGGTACATATCTTGGACACAAAACCATGAGCCTATTCTGGAGAGTGGCCAGAATTCAGGAAGAAAACAGGAACTTAGGAAGATAGTAGGTGTTGCCCATCCATAAGGCAAGCCGCAGTCCACTCATAAATTGGGCAGGATGAAGACTGGGAAGCTTTCTACTAGACAGGACACATCCATTGATGCATTCTCTTTTCTAATGTCTACAACCAGGGACACAGTGAGATACACAAACTTAGAAACACTCGCCTTGTCCAAAGACTTACTGGAAACAGTCCACTCCAAACAAACAAACAAACCGCCTTTCCTACCTATTCTCAGAACATGAGACAAATCCACAAACTCACCCCCACACCCACAAAGGCACCTCCTTCCCCCAAGTAGGTCTGTGACTACCCGGAGTGTCGTCTGACTGCTGGGCCATACTATGTTCCCCCGAAATGGCCTGTCCTGTCTCAGATCTGGCCTCCTTGGCCAACTCTGTGAAGTTGTCAGGAGCCAGCGGTGAGCCACTAACTGCTTTCTCAGGCAAGGTCCTCTTCAGTGCTTTCCTGGCATTTGGCCATCCTCACATCAGTAGGTACCAAGGAAGACTGACTCTGTCCTTGGTAAATCCAAACAAGTGAGCCCACTGGGACTGGGACTGGGACTGCCTCTGGGTGCCTGGCTTCCTGGATCCCAAGTTCAGAGAGTTCCATCACCAAGGAAGTGAGGTGAGGTCACTTCCTTCAGGAACTGAATGAGGTCACTGCCTCGGCAACCACTGTGTCCTAACAGTTGCTTGCAAGGGTCCCAGGAGATGGAGGCTGCCCCTGCTTCCTGTGACACTTTCACAAGTTAGAATGGAATATCAACCATAGGCACCAAGGAACAGCTCTCCACACAGGCCTGCTTTGGTCCATCTTGTCTACATTAAGAAGAGAGAGGCTCATTCAGACACATCCCTTCATCCTGACCAGGTTGTTTGCCATGGAAGATGACTTTTGCTCTCTCAGGTCCTTCATAGCTGCCTACATCTTCTCCAGGGTTCATTTCTGCATGGACCTTTGAGGTTCTCAGCAGGTGGAAGATCCCCTCCATTCCTGTATTGTAAGACCAACTCTGTCCCTGCTCTTCTGTAAAGTTCGATTGAGGGAACCGTGTCTGGTTAGGGTTAAGAACAAGTTCGATTTGGGTTAGGAATCATTCTGCTAGTTGTAGAATGGTATTGGGAACCTGCGATATTTGTAATCATATATAGGTGAAATATATGTATGAAAACAGAAATCTAAGTAAGGTTTGAAGGCCAGAAGGGCATTGGGCCCTTGATTGGGATACTTAGCTTTGAATTACATTCTGCACAGATGTCTCAGATCTACAAGGGCATAGGACCTTGTACCTTGGATGATTGAATGTAGAAGAGAACATCCAGTCAAAAAGGGATAGTAGGTAAGATTAGGAAGCTAGTCGGTAGGTTTAGGAAGAAGAGTGAGTATAAAATTTGGACCAAAAGTTCTTTAGCAATAAGGTATTGGTTAGAGAGTGAATGTAAATGTCAGCACATGTGAAGAGTCAGTCACAATGATGAACTGGGGAAAAATATGTAGGAAAGCAGATATCAATAGAGACATTAGGAAATCAGGCAAAGTGATAGGATTAGACATTTTCAACCGGGTTGAGGGTGAATATGTAATCTTAGGAAGAAACAAATGTGTAGTCACCAATCGGATTGACATTGGAGAGGATTAGGCAACCTGGAGAAGGAAGTTTTTAGGAATCCATGCTCACTTTCCAATTAGGCTTTGCTACAATCATAAGTGTGACCTTTGCATTTTGTGTCCAGAATATCACAGTGATAAAATGTACATGCAGATCAGGTGACATGAGTATTACTTCCACCATTGCTGGGAGCAGTATGTTGAAGACGTATCAATTAGTATTTGGGGGTACAAATAGGTGAACCCTGGGTCTATGAATATAGAGATAATGCATGAATAGACCACACTGTGAATAAATAATATAACTGCTTCCAATTTAAATAATGGATTGAATTGATATCTGAAACTACATAGGAAATCTTATATTGATACACAATCATTCATTCCTACCAGTTATACATCTAATGGCAATATTAGGGTTATGGTTTACCATGAAGGGTGTGTGAGTTTTGCTTCAAAAGTGATTATAGAAATGGAAAATCACGTGTTTGGAATGAAGTCTCATGAACAAACCAGTCAAGAAACATGGAGGAATACATGTGTTGTGAAGCAGGAAGTGATTGAAAGTGAACCAAATGCCTAGAAATTTTTAAACTTGAGGAGGAAATGTATATCCTATGATGTGCATCAGCTGAAGAAATAGTAAGGTACCAGTGTTGAATAAAAATGAACGTCCAAATACACATCATGTCCCATAGGAATCTACTTGCATTGATGTTAAACTGGGTCAGTTACTGTAGAAAGATTAGGATTTCTATGCACCATCCACTGAAGTTAGTTTTCAGTACTAGGAAAAAATATGTATTTCAGGTGGATAAATATTTCTGAGAATAATCTTGTGAAAAGTTGATTATAAATCCACATATATGAACATGAATGAATTTAGGGAATGTATCATAAGACACATATATTTCATATTTTGAAAAATCTGGAGAGTTTGTGTGTGTGTGTATATATATATATATATATATATATATATATACACATAAAAAAACACAAACACAGACATTAAAAATCTGAAATATATATGCCAATCGATATTCATCATGAAATATATGTCATCCACAGATCCAAAAATATTCATTTTACTGAACATGGATTTTTGTATCATGTTGTTCAAGTAGGAAGCTCACCCATAGGTTGAATTTTCAGTTCCAACAGCGTTTGGGAGGAGTGATCTCTTCTCACAATTTGTATCTGCCAAGTCAGCCACCTCACAAGAATATACGTGGGATACCAGGTAGGATTCTATATGTGCATGTAAAAATACATGTGCTGAATAGGCTACAGAGAAAGGGAGACAGGAATTCACATATTTGTTAACTTTAAAAACACATGGAGAACTATTTCTATTCAATTGGACGAGATTTATAACACCTACCCTTTATAATGCAAAAGGCAAGTGCAACTATACACCATGCCTCCTCTGAACTGCTTGTATTACTATTGTGTTTGGGTTATTTTTCTCCATCATATTAGGATTCATAGTCAGAGTCTAGTAGGGTATGGGTTAGTGTCAGGGAATCAGTATTTCAAATGGAAAATAGGAAATGAATCCAATGTGTATGCAAATACGTGCTACACAAAAATCTTCCCACTCTCATCCAGAACAATGCCTTGACATGACCTTCGCCCCAAGGAAGAAGCAACTCGAGGGGAAGAGTTAGAAAATCTGTGAATACATATGTGGAATGGAAAATGCTCAGGAGTTCACAACCTTGGAGGTGGTAGAGGAGTTTCCATAAGTAAGGGACAGGGTAAACACTCCACAAACATGGAGCTCTGCTGGCCTAAAGACTTGGTGAGAAACTGCCTCTGAGAAGAAGATGAGGGCCTTTTTTTCAAGATGGGCACTTGAAATCTATGTTGTTGTCAGGAGCTTTAGCTTCCTTTGTAGTGAGACCATCAAAGCTGGGTCTGCATCTATGTGACCTGGAGGACATGGTTTCTGATTTTCCAATGAACATGAGGCAGAAGTGCTGAATTCTCTCTTTGTAGGTCCACAGTGGCCACTGGAGGCTAATTGTCTCCCCGTGTGGACTGGGAAGCCATTTGGTCCTCCTCTACTTTTCGTGGTGTTTCTTGCTGCTGCACTGGGAGTTTGGTATTTGCTTCATGAAATACAAGGAGTTCAACTGGGACACAGTGCTGGAGGGAGTTCTGTCACGTGTGGTGGGTCAGGGTCCTAGGAGAATGCACCAACCAGTCTTCTATCCCACAGAGCTTGCCCCCTTGACCCTAGCAACCTGATTCTGAACATTGCCCTGAAACCTCTCCATATAACAAGATGCCTTTACATAGAAGTGTCTGCTGGCTGCACCATGTCAGTCACAAGCCATTTGGAACCCAATGTCAGATCCACATGGCCCTACCACAGAGGTTTTATCACACTCCTGCACACCACTTCTCTAGGCCCACTACTCAGCAGGCCCCAACTTACTGGCATCTCTGTTCTACACCATTTTCATAAAACCCAGTCAATCAAGGCACCGTCTGGTACACTCCTGATCAGCAACAGGACATCCAAAGGTTCTCCAGTGCCACCTGGTCATGGGAACTGAAAAATTTCATGGTATTTATCTAGCCATTTTTAAAGGATGAAGTTGGAGGCACTGTGGGTTTCCATTCATTCAGGAACCATTAAATGGTGAGGAAGCTCATTTCAATGAAAGCTCTGGAGAACTCTCACAAACAAGGCTTCCCAAAGAGTGGCCAAAAGGTCGCATGAAGCCAGGCCCATTGAGGTCTACAATGTGAGGTCCATGTGTGTTTTGACTCTCAACGATGGCTGCCAGGTCTGGAAGAATAAAATCATGTGATATCCTGGCTGAGATTCCCAGTGCTCTGTGGAAAGCCAACCTGGGCCTAGATCTCAGATTCCAAGGGTGACTCTCATGCGTGGCCAACTAAAATCTCAACACAATTCATGGCAATACTTCTCTGAGGTCAGTTCCAGAACTCAGTCTCCAAGGGGAATCACACCAGAGTTCACGCCAAGGTGGACCCAGTCATCTCTTCCAACCGCCACACAAATGACCACAATTCAAACCAAAACACTGCCACATGGCCCTCATCTTCTTCCATATACACACTCATCATAACCTCTGGCTGGAGGTTTCCATCAGGGGCTCAGCCCAAGACAGTGTCCACAAGAAGCTCCCTTGCCCCTCATTTGCCTAATATCAGGGTGGCCTGGACAGCCTTCCTGTGCACCAGGAGTGATCAAAGAGGCCTGCCTTTAATACTGCTCTGCTTCTCCAATTTGAGGCCTACTGACTGCGGGGTATAGATTCTTTGTGTGAATTGGAGTCAGGAGAAAACCCAAGCGCCTATGGGCTAGCCTCTACAGGGCTTTGAAGAACTCATTTGACCCAAAGGATCCCTATGCTCTCTTGACGGAGGTCAGGAACCTTACAGAGGAAGGCGAGAGACTTCATGCAAAATGACTGCGTTTTTGCCATCTTGGCTTTGGATGCACACATGGGATCTTTCTTCAGTCCATCAGGTGCTGACAATCTAAGCCACAGCCTCACACAGGGCCAAGAGGCTGATTCAGACACATCCCTTTGCAAAGCAATGAAGCAAAGAGCCACAGGTGATGCCCATTCATTTCCATTTGAAAACTGTTTTCTTCAGGCTTCCCAAAGGGGTGCCCTGAGGCAAAGGCCTTCCTGACATTCAGGGCAACAGAACAATAGGCAAGCAAAAGGCCCAAAGCAGGCTTTCTCCACTGAGACTTTACTGGTCCCACTGATATCTGAGTTTTCTGAGATGCTCACCATTCCTTTCAGCTATCCAGTACATGGCCATGGCACAGAGCTTGGAGGTGGTACATATCTTGGACACAAAACCATGAGCCTATTCTGGAGAGTGGCCAGAATTCAGGAAGAAAACAGGAACTTAGGAAGATAGTAGGTGTTGCCCATCCATAAGGCAAGCCGCAGTCCACTCATAAATTGGGCAGGATGAAGACTGGGAAGCTTTCTACTAGACAGGACACATCCATTGATGCATTCTCTTTTCTAATGTCTACAACCAGGGACACAGTGAGATACACAAACTTAGAAACACTCGCCTTGTCCAAAGACTTACTGGAAACAGTCCACTCCAAACAAACAAACCGCCTTTCCTACCTATTCTCAGAACATGAGACAAATCCACAAACTCACCCCCACACCCACAAAGGCACCTCCTTCCCCCAAGTAGGTCTGTGACTACCCGGAGTGTCGTCTGACTGCTGGGCCATACTATGTTCCCCCGAAATGGCCTGTCCTGTCTCAGATCTGGCCTCCTTGGCCAACTCTGTGAAGTTGTCAGGAGCCAGCGGTGAGCCACTACCTGCTTTCTCAGGCAAGGCCCTCTTCAGTGCTTTCCTGGCATTTGGCCATCCTCACATCAGTAGGTACCAAGGAAGACTGACTCTGTCCTTGGTAAATCCAAACAAGTGAGCCCACTGGGACTGGGACTGGGACTGCCTCTGGGTGCCTGGCTTCCTGGATCCCAAGTTCAGAGAGTTCCATCACCAAGGAAGTGAGGTGAGGTCACTTCCTTCAGGAACTGAATGAGGTCACTGCCTCGGCAACCACTGTGTCCCAACAGTTGCTTGCAAGGGTCCCATGAGATGGAGGCTGCCCCTGCTTCCTGTGACACTTTCACAAGTTAGAATGGAATATCAACCATAGGCACCAAGGAACAGCTCTCCACACAGGCCTGCTTTGGTCCAGATTGTCTACATTAAGAAGAGACAGGCTCATTCAGACACATCCCTTCATCCTGACCAGGTTGTTTGCCATGGAAGATGACTTTTGCTCTCTCAGGTCCTTCATAGCTGCCTACATCTTCTCCAGGGTTCATTTCTGCATGGACCTTTGAGGTTCTCAGCAGGTGGAAGATCCCCTCCATTCCTGTATTGTAAGACCAACTCTGTCCCTGCTCTTGTGTAAAGTTTGATTGAGGGAACAGTGTCTGGTTAGGGTTAAGAACATGTTCGGTTTGGGTTAGGAATCATTCTGCTAGTTGTAGAATGGTATTGGGAACCTGCGATATTTGTAATCATATATAGGTGAAATATATGTATGAAAACAGAAATCTAAGTAAGATTTGAAGGCCAGAAGGGCATTGGGCCCTTGATTGGGATACTTAGCTTTGAATTACATTCTGCACAGGTGTCTCAGATCAATTGATCTACAATGGCATAGGACCTTGTACCTTGGATGATTGAATGTAGAAGAGAACATCCAGTCAAAAAGGGATAGTAGGTAAGATTAGGAAGCTAGTCGGTAGGTTTAGGAAGAAGAGTGAGTATAAAATTTGGACCAAAAGTTCTTTAGCAATAGGGTATCGGTTAGAGAGTGAATGTAAATGTCAGCACATGTGAAGAGTCAGTCACAATGATGAACTGGGGAAAAATATGTAGGAAAGCAGATATCAATAGAGACATTAGGAAATCAGGCAAAGTGATAGGATTAGACAGTTTCAACAGGGTTGAGGATGAATATGTAATCTTAGGAAGAAACAAATGTGTAGTCACCAATCGGATTGACATTGGAGAGCATCAGGCAACCTGGAGAAGGAAGTTTTTAGGAATCCATGCTCACTTTCCAATTAGGCTTTGCTACAATCATAAGTGTGACCTTTGCATTTTGTGTCCAGAATATCACAGTGATAAAATGTACATGCAGATCAGGTGACATGAGTATTACTTCCACCATTGCTGGGAGCAGTATGTTGAAGACGTATCAATTAGTATTTGGGGGTACAAATAGGTGTACCCTGGGTCTATGAATATAGAGTTAATGCATGAATAGACCATACTGTGAATAAATAATATAACTGCTTCCAATTTAAATAATGGATTGAATTGATATCTGAAACTACATAGGAAATCTTATATTGATACACAATCATTCATTCCTACCAGTTATACATCTAATGGCAATATTAGGGTTATGGTTTACCATGAAGGGTGTGTGAGTTTTGCTTCAAAAGTGATTATGGAAATGGAAAATCACGTGTTTGGAATGAAGTCTCATGAACAAACCAGTCAAGAAACATGGAGGAATACATGTGTTGTGAAGCAGGAAGTGATTGAAAGTGAACCAAATGCCTAGAAATTTTTAAACTTGAGGAGGAAATGTATATCCTATGATGTGCATCAGCTGAAGAAATAGTAAGGTACCAGTGTTGAATAAAAATGAACGTCAAAATACACATCATGTCCCATAGGAATCTACTTGCATTGATGTTAAACTGGGTCAGTTACTGTAGAAAGATTAGGATTTCTATGCACCATCCACTGAAGTTAGTTTTCAGTACTAGGAAAAAATATGTATTTCAGGTGGATAAATATTTCTGAGAATAATCTTGTGAAAAGTTGATTATAAATCCACATATATGAACATGAATGAATTTAGGGAATGTATCATAAGACACATATATTTCATATTTTGAAAAATCTGGAGAGTTTGTGTGTATATATATATATATATATATATATATATATATATACAAAAAAACACAAACACAGACATTAAAAATCTGAAATATATATGCCAATCGAAATTCATCATGAAATATATGTCATCCACAGATCCAAAAATATTCATTTTACTGAACATGGATTTTTGTATCATGTTGTTCAAGTAGGAAGCTCACCCATAGGTTGAATTTTCAGTTCCAACAGCGTTTGGGAGGAGTGATCTCTTCTCACAATTTGTATCTGCCAAGTCAGCCACCTCACAAGAATATACGTGGGATACCAGGTAGGATTCTATATGTGCATGTAAAAATACATGTGCTGAATAGGCTACAGAGAAAGGGAGACAGGAATTCACATATTTGTTAACTTTAAAAACACATGGAGAACTATTTCTATTCAATTGGACGAGATTTATAACACCTACTCTTTATAATGCAAAAGGCAAGTGCAACTATACACCATGCCTCCTCTGAACTGCTTGTATTACTATTCTGTTTGGGTTATTTTTCTCCATCATATTAGGATTCATAGTCAGAGTCTAGTAGGGTATGGGTTAGTGTCAGGGAATCAGTATTTCAAATGGAAAATAGGAAATGAATCCAATGTGTATGCAAATACGTGCTACACAAAAATCTTCCCACTCTCATCCAGAACAATGCCTTGACATGACCTTCGCCCCAAGGAAGAAGCAACTCGAGGGGAAGAGTTAGAAAATCTGTGAATACATATGTGGAATGGAAAATGCTCAGGAGTTCACAACCTTGGAGGTGGTAGAGGAGTTTCCATAAGTAAGGGACAGGATAAACACTCCACAAACATGGAGCTCTGCTGGCCTAAAGACTTGGTGAGAAACTGCCTCTGAGGTTGGGCACTTGAAATCTATGTTGTTGTCAGGAGCTTTAGCTTCCTTTGTAGTGAGACCATCAAAGCTGGGTCTGCATCTATGTGACCTGGAGGACATGGTTTCTGATTTTCCAATGAACATGAGGCAGAAGTGCTGAATTCTCTCTTTGTAGGTCCACAGTGGCCACTGGAGGCTAAGTGTCTCCCCGTGTGGACTGGGAAGCCATTTGGTCCTCCTCTACTTTTCGTGGTGTTTCTTGCTGCTGCACTGGGAGTTTGGTATTTGCTTCATGAAATACAAGGAGTTCAACTGGGACACAGTGCTGGAGGGAGTTCTGTCACGTGTGGTGGGTCAGGGTCCTAGGAGAATGCACCAACCAGTCTTCTATCCCACAGAGCTTGCCCCCTTGACCCTAGCAACCTGATTCTGAACATTGCCCTGAAACCTCTCCATATAACAAGATGCCTTTACATAGAAGTGTCTGCTAGCTGCACCATGTCAGTCACAAGCCATTTGGAACCCAATGTCAGATCCAAATGGCCCTACCACAGAGGTTTTATCACACTCCTGCACACCACTTCTCTACGCCCACTACTCAGCAGGCCCACTACTCAACTTACTGGCATCTCTGTTCTACACCATTTTCATAAAACCCAGTCAATCAAGGCACCGTCTGGTACACTCCTGATCAGCAACAGGACATCCAAAGGTTCTCCAGTGCCACCTGGTCATGGGAACTGAAAAATTTCATGGTATTTATCTAGCCATTTTTAAAGGATGAAGTTGGAGGCACTGTGGGTTTCCATTCATTCAGGAACCATTAAATGGTGAGGAAGCTCATTTCAATGAAAGCTCTGGAGAACTCTCACAAACAAGGCTTCCCAAAGAGTGGCCAAAAGGTCGCATGAAGCCAGGCCCATTGAGGTCTACAATGTGAGGTCCATGTGTGTTTTGACTCTCAACGATGGCTGCCAGGTCTGGAAGAATAAAATCATGGGATATCCTGGCTGAGATTCCCAGTGCTCTGTGGAAAGCCAACCTGGGCCTAGATCTCAGATTCCAAGGGTGACTCTCATGCGTGGCCTCCTAAAATCTCAACACAATTCATGGCAATACTTCTCTGAGGTCAGTTCCAGAGCTCAGTCTCCAAGGGGAATCACACCAGAGTTCACGCCAAGGTGGACCCAGTCATCTCTTCCAACCGCCACACAAATGACCACAATTCAAACCAAAACACTGCCACATGGCCCTCATCTTCTTCCATATACACACTCATCATAACCTCTGGCTGGAGGTTTCCATCAGGGGCTCAGCCCAAGACAGTGTCCACAAGAAGCTCCCTTGCCCCTCATTTGCCTAATATCAGGGTGGCCTGGACAGCCTTCCTGTGCACCAGGAGTGATCAAAGAGGCCTGCCTTTAATACTGCTCTGCTTCTCCAATTTGAGGCCTACTGACTGCGGGGTATAGATTCTTTGTGTGAATTGGAGTCAGGAGAAAACCCAAGCGCCTATGGGCTAGCCTCTGCAGGGCTTTGAAGAACTCATTTGACCCAAAGGATCCCTATGCTCTCTTGACGGAGGTCAGGAACCTTACAGAGGAAGGCGAGAGACTTCATGCAAAATGACTGCCTTTTTGCCATCTTGGCTTTGGATGCACACATGGGATCTTTCTTCAATCCATCAGGTGCTGAAAATCTAAGCCACAGCCTCACACAGGGCCAAGAGGCTGATTCAGACACATCCCTTTGCAAAGCAATGAAGCAAAGAGCCACAGGTGATGCCCATTCATTTCCATTTGAAAACTGTTTTCTTCAGGCTTCCCAAAGGGGTGCCCTGAGGCAAAGGCCTTCCTGACATTCAGGGCAACAGAACAATAGGTAAGCAAAAGGCCCAAAGCAGGCTTTCTCCACTGAGACTTTACTGGTCCCACTGATATCTGAGTTTTCTGAGATGCTCACCATTCCTTTCAGCTATCCAGTACATGGCCATGTCACAGAGCTTGGAGGTGGTACATATCTTGGACACAAAACCATGAGCCTATTCTGGAGAGTGGCCAGAATTCAGGAAGAAAACAGGAACTTAGGAAGATAGTAGGTGTTGCCCATCCATAAGGCAAGCCGCAGTCCACTCATAAATTGGGCAGGATGAAGACTGGGAAGCTTTCTACTAGACAGGACACATCCATTGATGCATTCTCTTTTCTAATGTCTACAACCAGGGACACAGTGAGATACACAAACTTAGAAACACTCGCCTTGTCCAAAGACTTACTGGAAACAGTCCACTCCAAACAAACAAACCGCCTTTCCTACCTATTCTCAGAACATGAGACAAATCCACAAACTCACCCCCACACCCACAAAGGCACCTCCTTCCCCCAAGTAGGTCTGTGACTACCCGGCAGGGCCATACTATGTTCCCCCGAAATGGCCTGTCCTGTCTCAGATCTGGCCTCCTTGGCCAACTCTGTGAAGTTGTCAGGAGCCAGCGGTGAGCCACTACCTGCTTTCTCAGGCAAGGCCCTCTTCAGTGCTTTCCTGGCATTTGGCCATCCTCACATCAGTAGGTACCAAGGAAGACTGACTCTGTCCTTGGTAAATCCAAACAAGTGAGCCCACTGGGACTGGGACTGGGACTGCCTCTGGGTGCCTGGCTTCCTGGATCCCAAGTTCAGAGAGTTCCATCACCAAGGAAGTGAGGTGTGGTCACTTCCTTCAGGAACTGAATGAGGTCACTGCCTCGGCAACCACTGTGTCCCAACAGTTGCTTGCAAGGGTCCCATGAGATGGAGGCTGCCCCTGCTTCCTGTGACACTTTCACAAGTTAGAATGGAATATCAACCATAGGCACCAATGAACAGCTCTCCACACAGGCCTGCTTTGGTCCAGATTGTCTACATTAAGAAGAGACAGGCTCATTCAGACACATCCCTTCATCCTGACCAGGTTGTTTGCCATGGAAGATGACTTTTGCTCTCTCAGGTCCTTCATAGCTGCCTACATCTTCTCCAGGGTTCATTTCTGCATGGACCTTTGAGGTTCTCAGCAGGTGGAAGATCCCCTCCATTCCTGTATTGTAAGACCAACTCTGTCCCTGCTCTTCTGTAAAGTTCGATTGAGGGAACAGTGTCTCGTTAGGGTTAAGAACATGTTCCATTTGGGTTAGGAATCATTCTGCTAGTTGTAGAATGGTATTGGGAACCTGCGATATTTGTAATCATATATAGGTGAAATATATGTATGAAAAGAGAAATCTAAGTAAGATTTGAAGGCCAGAAGGGCATTGGGCCCTTGATTGGGATACTTAGCTTTGAATTACATTCTGCACAGATGTCTCAGATCAATTGATCTACAATGGCATAGGACCTTGTCCCTTGGATGATTGAATGTAGAAGAGAACATCCAGTCAAAAAGGGATAGTAGGTAAGATTAGGAAGCTAGTCGGTAGGTTTAGGAAGAAGAGTGAGTATAAAATTTGGACCAAAAGTTCTTTAGCAATAGGGTATCGGTTAGAGAGTGAATGTAAATGTCAGCACATGTGAAGAGTCAGTCACAATGATGAACTGGGGAAAAATATGGAGGAAAGCAGATATCAATAGAGACATTAGGAAATCAGGCAAAGTGATAGGATTAGACAGTTTCAACAGGGTTGAGGATGAATATGTAATCTTAGGAAGAAACAAATGTGTAGTCACCAATAGGATTGACATTGGAGAGCATTAGGCAACCTGGAGAAGGAAGTTTTTAGGAATCCATGCTCACTTTCCAATTAGGCTTTGCTACAATCATAAGTGTGACCTTTGCATTTTGTGTCCAGAATATCACAGTGATAAAATGTATATGCAGATCAGGTGACATGAGTAGAACTTCCACCATTGCTGGGAGCAGTATGTTGAAGACATATCAATTAGTCTTTGGGGGTACAAATAGGTGTACCCTGGGTCTATTAATATAGAGTTAATGCATGAATAGACCATACTGTGAATAAATAATATAACTGCTTCCAATTTAAATAATGGATTGAATTGATATCTGAAACTACATAGGAAATCTTATATTGATACACAATCATTCATTCCTACCAGTTATACATCTAATGGCAATATTAGGGTTATGGTTTACCATGAAGGGTGTGTGAGTTTTGCTTCAAAAGTGATTATGGAAATGGAAAATCACGTGTTTGGAATGAAGTCTCATGAACAAACCAGTCAAGAAACATGGAGGAATACATGTGTTGTGAAGCAGGAAGTGATTGAAAGTGAACCAAATGCCTAGAAATTTTTAAACTTGAGGAGGAAATGTATATCCTATGATGTGCATCAGCTGAAGAAATAGTAAGGTACCAGTGTTGAATAAAAATGAACGTCCAAATACACATCATGTCCCATAGGAATCTACTTGCATTGATGTTAAACTGGGTCAGTTACTGTAGAAAGATTAGGATTTCTATGCACCATCCACTGAAGTTAGTTTTCAGTACTAGGAAAACAATATGTATTTCAGGTGGATAAATATTTCTGAGAATAATCTTGTGAAAAGTTGATTATAAATCCACATATATGAACATGAATGAATTTAGGGAATGTATCATAAGACACATATATTTCATATTTTGAAAAATCTGGAGAGTTTGTGTGTGTGTGTGTATATATATATATATATATATATATATATACAAAAAAAAACACAAACACAGACATTAAAAATCTGAAATATATATACCAATCGAAATTCATCATGAAATATATGTCATCCACAGATCCAAAAATATTCATTTTACTGAACATGGATTTTTGTATCATGTTGTTCAAGTAGGAAGCTCACCCATAGGTTGAACTTTCAGTTCCAACAGCGTTTGGAAGGAGTGATCTCTTCTCACAATTTGTATCTGCCAAGTCAGCCACCTCACAAGAATATACGTGGGATACCAGGTAGGAGTCTATATGTGCATGTAAAAATACATGTGCTGAATAGGCTACAGAGAAAGGGAGACAGGAATTCACATATTTGTTAACTTTAAAAACACATGGAGAACTATTTCTATTCAATTGGACTAGATTTATAACACCTACCCTTTATAATGCAAAAGGCAATGCAACTATACACCATGCCTCCTCTGAACTGCTTGTATTTCTATTCTGTTTGGGTTATTTTTCTCCATCATATTAGGATTCATAGTCAGAGTCTAGTAGGGTATGGGTTAGTGTCAGGGAATCAGTATTTCAAATGGAAAATAGGAAATGAATCCAATGTGTATGCAAATACGTGCTACACAAAAATCTTCCCACTCTCATCCAGAACAATGCCTTGACATGACCTTCGCCCCAAGGAAGAAGCAACTCGAGGGGAAGAGTTAGAAAATCTGTGAATACATATGTGGAATGGAAAATGCTCAGGAGTTCACAACCTTGGAGGTGGTAGAGGAGTTTCAATAAGTAAGGGACAGGATAAACACTCCACAAACATGGAGCTCTGCTGGCCTAAAGACTTGGTGAGAAACTGCCTCTGAGGTTGGGCACTTGAAATCTATGTTGTTGTCAGGAGCTTTAGCTTCCTTTGTAGTGAGACCATCAAAGCTGGGTCTGCATCTATGTGACCTGGAGGACATGGTTTCTGATTTTCCAATGAACATGAGGCAGAAGTGCTGAATTCTCTCTTTGTAGGTCCACAGTGGCCACTGGAGGCTAAGTGTCTCCCCGTGTGGACTGGGAAGCCATTTGGTCCTCCTCTACTTTTCGTGGTGTTTCTTGCTGCTGCACTGGGAGTTTGGTATTTCCTTCATGAAATACAAGGAGTTCAACTGGGACACAGTGCTGGAGGGAGTTCTGTCACGTGTGGTGGATCAGGGTCCTAGGAGAATGCACCAACCAGTCTTCTATCCCACAGAGCTTGCCCCCTTGACCCTAGCAACCTGATTCTGAACATTGCCCTGAAACCTCTCCATATAACAAGATGCCTTTACTTATAAGTGTCTGCTGGCTGCACCATGTCATTCACAAGCCATTTGGAAGCCAATGTCAGATCCACATGGCCCTACCACAGAGGTTTTATCACACTCCTGCACACCACTTCTCTAGGCCCACTACTCAGCAGGCCCCAACTTACTGGCATCTCTGTTCTACACCATTTTCATAAAACCCAGTCAATCAAGGCACCGTCTGGTACACTCCTGATCAGCAACAGGACATCCAAAGGTTCTCCAGTGCCACCTGGTCATGGGAACTGAAAAATTTCATGGTATTTATCTAGCCATTTTTAAAGGATGAAGTTGGAGGCACTGTGGGTTTCCATTCATTCAGGAACCATTAAATGGTGAGGAAGCTCATTTCAATGAAAGCTCTGGAGAACTCTCACAAACAAGGCTTCCCAAAGAGTGGCCAAAAGGTCGCATGAAGCCAGGCCCATTGAGGTCTACAATGTGAGGTCCATGTGTGTTTTGACTCTCAACGATGGCTGCCAGGTCTGGAAGAATAAAATCATGGGATATCCTGGCTGAGATTCCCAGTGCTCTGTGGAAAGCCAACCTGGGCCTAGATCTCAGATTCCAAGGGTGACTCTCATGCATGGCCTCCTAAAATCTCAACACAATTCATGGCAATACTTCTCTGAGGTCAGTTCCAGAGCTCAGTCTCCAAGGGGAATCACACCAGAGTTCACGCCAAGGTGGACCCAGTCATCTCTTCCAACCGCCACACAAATGACCACAATTCAAACCAAAACACTGCCACATGGCCCTCATCTTCTTCCATATACACACTCATCATAACCTCTGGCTGGAGGTTTCCATCAGGGGCTCAGCCCAAGACAGTGTCCACAAGAAGCTCCCTTGCCCCTCATTTGCCTAATATCAGGGTGGCCTGGACAGCCTTCCTGTGCACCAGGAGTGATCAAAGAGGCCTGCCTTTAATACTGCTCTGCTTCTCCAATTTGAGGCCTACTGACTGCGGGGTATAGATTCTTTGTGTGAATTGGAGTCAGGAGAAAACCCAAGTGCCTATGGGCTAGCCTCTGCAGGGCTTTGAAGAACTCATTTGACCCAAAGGATCCCTATGCTCTCTTGACGGAGGTCAGGAACCTTACAGAGGAAGGCGAGAGACTTCATGCAAAATGACTGCCTTTTTGCCATCTTGGCTTTGGATGCACACATGGGATCTTTCTTCAGTCCATCAGGTGCTGACAATCTAAGCCACAGCCTCACACAGGGCCAAGAGGCTGATTCAGACACATCCCTTTGCAAAGCAATGAAGCAAAGAGCCACAGGTGATGCCCATCATTTCCATTTGAAAACTGTTTTCTTCAGGCTTCCCAAAGGGGTGCCCTGAGGCAAAGGCCTTCCTGACATTCAGGGCAACAGAACAATAGGCAAGCAAAAGGCCCAAAGCAGGCTTTCTCCACTGAGACTTTACTGGTCCCACTGATATCTGAGTTTTCTGAGATGCTCACCATTCCTTTCAGCTATCCAGTACATGGCCATGTCACAGAGCTTGGAGGTGGTACATATCTTGGACACAAAACCATGAGCCTATTCTGGAGAGTGGCCAGAATTCAGGAAGAAAACAGGAACTTAGGAAGATAGTAGGTGTTGCCCATCCATAAGGCAAGCCGCAGTCCACTCATAAATTGGGCAGGATGAAGACTGGGAAGCTTTCTACTAGACAGGACACATCCATTGATGCATTCTCTTTTCTAATGTCTACAACCAGGGACACAGTGAGATACACAAACTTAGAAACACTCGCCTTGTCCAAAGACTTACTGGAAACAGTCCACTCCAAACAAACAAACAAACCGCCTTTCCTACCTATTCTCAGAACATGAGACAAATCCACAAACTCACCCCCACACCCACAAAGGCACCTCCTTCCCCCAAGTAGGTCTGTGACTACCCGGAGTGTTGTCTGACTGCTGGGCCATACTATGTTCCCCCAAAATGGCCTGTCCTGTCTCAGATCTGGCCTCCTTGGCCAACTCTGTGAAGTTGTCAGGAGCCAGCGGTGAGCCACTACCTGCTTTCTCAGGCAAGGCCCTCTTCAGTGCTTTCCTGGCATTTGGCCATCCTCACATCAGTAGGTACCAAGGAAGACTGACTCTGTCCTTGGTAAATCCAAACAAGTGAGCCCACTGGGACTGGGACTGGGACTGCCTCTGGGTGCCTGGCTTCCTGGATCCCAAGTTCAGAGAGTTCCATCACCAAGGAAGTGAGGTGAGGTCACTTCCTTCAGGAACTGAATGAGGTCACTGCCTCGGCCACCACTGTGTCCCAACAGTTGCTTGCAAGGGTCCCAGGAGATGGAGGCTGCCCCTGCTTCCTGTGACACTTTCATAAGTTAGAATGGAATATCAACCATAGGCACCAAGGAACAGCTCTCCACACAGGCCTGCTTTGGTCCATCTTGTCTACATTAAGAAGAGAGAGGCTCATTCAGACACATCCCTTCATCCTGACCAGGTTGTTTGCCATGGAAGATGACTTTTGCTCTCTCAGGACCTTCATAGCTGCCTACATCTTCTCCAGGGTTCATTTCTGCATGGACCTTTGAGGTTCTCAGCAGGTGGAAGATCCCCTCCATTCCTGTATTGTAAGACCAACTCTGTCCCTGCTCTTGTGTAAAGTTCGATTGAGGGAACAGTGTCTGGTTAGGGTTAAGAACATGTTCGATTTGGGTTAGGAATCATTCTGCTAGTTGTAGAATGGTATTGGGAACCTGCGATATTTGTAATCATATATAGGTGAAATATATGTATGAAAACAGAAATCTAAGTAAGATTTGAAGGCCAGAAGGGCATTGGGCCCTTGATTGGGATACTTAGCTTTGAATTACATTCTGCACAGATGTCTCAGATCAATTGATCTACAATGGCATAGGACCTTGTACCTTGGATGATTGAATGTAGAAGAGAACATCCAGTCAAAAAGGGATAGTAGGTAAGATTAGGAAGCTAGTCGGTAGGTTTAGGAAGAAGAGTGAGTATAAAATTTGGACCAAAAGTTCTTTAGCAATAGGGTATCGGTTAGAGAGTGAATGTAAATGTCAGCACATGTGAAGAGTCAGTCACAATGATGAACTGGGGAAAAATATGGAGGAAAGCAGATATCAATAGAGACATTAGGAAATCAGGCAAAGTGATAGGATTAGACAGTTTCAACAGGGTTGAGGATGAATATGTAATCTTAGGAAGAAACAAATGTGTAGTCACCAATAGGATTGACATTGGAGAGCATTAGGCAACCTGGAGAAGGAAGTTTTTAGGAATCCATGCTCACTTTCCAATTAGGCTTTGCTACAATCATAAGTGTGACCTTTGCATTTTGTGTCCAGAATATCACAGTGATAAAATGTATATGCAGATCAGGTGACATGAGTATTACTTCCACCATTGCTGGGAGCAGTATGTTGAAGACGTATCAATTAGTATTTGGGGGTACAAATAGGTGTACCCTGGGTCTATGAATATAGAGTTAATGCATGAATAGACCATACTGTGAATAAATAATATAACTGCTTCCAATTTAAATAATGGATTGAATTGATATCTGAAACTACATAGGAAATCTTATATTGATACACAATCATTCATTCCTACCAGTTATACATCTAATGGCAATATTAGGGTTATGGTTTACCATGAAGGGTGTGTGAGTTTTGCTTCAAAATTGATTATGGAAATGGAAAATCACGTGTTTGGAATGAAGTCTCATGAACAAACCAGTCAAGAAACATGGAGGAATACATGTGTTGTGAAGCAGGAAGTGATTGAAAGTGAACCAAATGCCTAGAAATTTTTAAACTTGAGGAGGAAATTATATCCTATGATGTGCATCAGCTGAAGAAATAGTAAGGTACCAGTGTTGAATAAAAATGAACGTCAAAATACACATCATGTCCCATAGGAATCTACTTGCATTGATGTTAAACTGGGTCAGTTACTGTAGAAAGATTAGGATTTCTATGCACCATCCACTGAAGTTAGTTTTCAGTACTAGGAAATAAATGTGTATTTCAGGTGGATAAATATTTCTGAGAATAATCTTGTGAAAAGTTGATTATAAATCCACATATATGAACATGAATGAATTTGGGAATGTATCATAAGACACATATATTTCCTATTTTGAAAAATCTGGAGAGTTTGTGTGTGTGTATATATATATATATATATATATATATATATATATATATATACATATACACAAAAAAAAAACACAAACAAAGACATTAAAAATCCAAAATATATATGCCAATCGAAATTCATCATGAAATATATGGAATCCACAGATCCAAAAATATTCATTTTACTGAACATGGATTTTTGTATCATGTTGTTCAAGTAGGAAGCTCACCCATAGGTTGAATTTTCAGTTCCAACAGTGTTTGGGAGGAGTGATCTCTTCTCACAATTTGTATCTGCCAAGTCAGCCACCTCACAAGAATATACGTGGGATACCAGGTAGGATTCTATATGTGCATGTAAAAATACATGTGCTGAATAGGCTACAGAGAAAGGGAGACAGGAATTCACATATTTGTTAACTTCAAAAACACATGGAGAACGATTTCTATTCAATTGGACGAGATTTATAACACCTACCCTTTATAATGCAAAAGGCAAGTGCAACTATACACCATGCCTCCTCTGAACTGCTTGTATTACTATTCTGTTTGGGTTATTTTTCTCCATCATATTAGGATTCATAGTCAGAGTGTAGTAGGGTATGGGTAGTGTCAGGGAATCAGTATTTCAAATGGAAAATAGGAAATGAATCCAATGTGTATGCAGATACGTGCTACACAAAAATCTTCCCACTCTCATCCAGAACAATGCCTTGACATGACCTTCGCCCCAAGGAAGAAGCAACTCGAGGGGAAGAGTTAGAAAATCTGTGAATACATATGTGGAATGGAAAATGCTCAGGAGTTCACAACCTTGGAGGTGGTAGAGGAGTTTCCATAAGTAAGGGACAGGGTAAACACTCCACAAACATGGAGCTCTGCTGGCCTAAAGACTTGGTTAGAAACTGCCTCTGAGGTTGGGCACTTGAAATCTATGTTGTTGTCAGGAGCTTTAGCTTCCTTTGTAGTGAGACCATCAAAGCTGGGTCTGCATCTATGTGACCTGGAGGACATGGTTTCTGATTTTCCAATGAACATGAGGCAGAAGTGCTGAATTCTCTCTTTGTAGGTCCACAGTGGCCACTGGAGGCTAAGTGTCTCCCCGTGTGGACTGGGAAGCCATTTGGTCCTCCTCTACTTTTCGTGGTGTTTCTTGCTGCTGCACTGGGAGTTTGGTATTTGCTTCATGAAATACAAGGAGTTCAACTGGGACACAGTGCTGGAGGGAGTTCTGTCACGTGTGGTGGGTCAGGGTCCTAGGAGAATGCACCAACCAGTCTTCTATCCCACAGAGCTTGCCCCCTTGACCCTAGCAACCTGATTCTGAACATTGCCCTGAAACCTCTCCATATAACAAGATGCCTTTACATAGAAGTGTCTGCTGGCTGCACCATGTCAGTCACAAGCCATTTGGAACCCAATGTCAGATCCACATGGCCCTACCACAGAGGTTTTATCACACTCCTGCACACCACTTCTCTAGGCCCACTACTCAGCAGGCCCCAACTTACTGGCATCTCTGTTCTACACCATTTTCATAAAACCCAGTCAATCAAGGCACCGTCTGGTACACTCCTGATCAGCAACAGGACATCCAAAGGTTCTCCAGTGCCACCTGGTCATGGGAACAGAAAAATTTCATGGTATTTATCTAGCCATTTTTAAAGGATGAAGTTGGAGGCACTGTGGGTTTCCATTCATTCAGGAACCATTAAATGGTGAGGAAGCTCATTTCAATGAAAGCTCTGGAGAACTCTCACAAACAAGGCTTCCCAAAGAGTGGCCAAAAGGTCGCATGAAGCCAGGCCCATTGAGGTCTACAATGTGAGGTCCATGTGTGTTTTGACTCTCAACGATGGCTGCCAGGTCTGGAAGAATAAAATCATGGGATATCCTGGCTGAGATTCCCAGTGCTCTGTGGAAAGCCAACCTGGGCCTAGATCTCAGATTCCAAGGGTGACTCTCATGCGTGGCCTCCTAAAATCTCAACACAATTCATGGCAATACTTCTCTGAGGTCAGTTCCCGAACTCAGTCTCCAAGGGGAATCACATCAGAGTTCACGCCAAGGTGGACCCAGTCATCTCTTCCAACCGCCACACAAATGACCACAATTCAAAACAAAACACTGCCACATGGCCCTCATCTTCTTCCATATACACACTCATCATAACCTCTGGCTGGAGGTTTCCATCAGGGTCTCAGCCCAAGAGAGTGTCCACAAGAAGCTCCCTTGCCCCTCATTTGCCTAATATCAGGGTGGCCTGGACAGCCTTCCTGTGCACCAGGAGTGACCAAAGAGGCCTGCCTTTAATACTGCTCTGCTTCTCCAATTTGAGGCCTACTGACTGCGGGGTATAGATTCTTTGTGTGAATTGGAGTCAGGAGAAAACCCAAGCGCCTATGGGCTAGCCTCTGCAGGGCTTTGAAGAACTCATTTGACCCAAAGGATCCCTATGCTCTCTTGACGGAGGTCAGGAACCTTACAGAGGAAGGCGAGAGACTTCATGCAAAATGACTACCTTTTTGCCATCTTGGCTTTGGATGCACACATGGGATCTTTCTTCAGTCCATCAGGTGCTGACAATCTAAGCCACAGCCTCACACAGGGCCAAGAGGCTGATTCAGTCACATCCCTTTGCAAAGCAATGAAGCAAAGAGCCACAGGTGATGCCCATTCATTTCCATTTGAAAACTGTTTTCTTCAGGCTTCCCAAAGGGGTGCCCTGAGGCAAAGGCCTTCCTGACATTCAGGGCAACAGAACAATAGGCAAGCAAAAGGCCCAAAGCAGGCTTTCTCCACTGAGACTTTACTGGTCCCACTGATATCTGAGTTTTCTGAGATGCTCACCATTCCTTTCAGCTATCCAGTACATGGCCATGGCACAGAGCTTGGAGGTGGTACATATCTTGGACACAAAACCATGAGCCTATTCTGGAGAGTGGCCAGAATTCAGGAAGAAAACAGGAACTTAGGAAGATAGTAGGTGTTGCCCATCCATAAGGCAAGCCGCAGTCCACTCATAAATTGGGCAGGATGAACACTGGGAAGCTTTCTACTAGACAGGACACATCCATTGATGCATTCTCTTTTCTAATGTCTACAACCAGGGACACAGTGAGATACACAAACTTAGAAACACTCGCCTTGTCCAAAGACTTACTGGAAACAGTCCACTCCAAACAAACAAACAAACCGCCTTTCCTACCTATTCTCAGAACATGAGACAAATCCACAAACTCACCCCCACACCCACAAAGGCACCTCCTTCCCCCAAGTAGGTCTGTGACTACCCGGAGTGTCGTCTGACTGCTGGGCCATACTATGTTCCCCCGAAATGGCCTGTCCTGTCTCAGATCTGGCCTCCTTGGCCAACTCTGTGAAGTTGTCAGGAGCCAGCGGTGAGCCACTACCTGCTTTCTCAGGCAAGGCCCTCTTCAGTGCTTTCCTGGCATTTGGCCATCCTCACATCAGTAGGTACCAAGGAAGACTGACTCTGTCCTTGGTAAATCCAAACAAGTGAGCTCACTGGGACAGGGACTGGGACTGCCTCTGGGTGCCTGGCTTCCTGGATCCCAAGTTCAGAGAGTTCCATCACCAAGGAAGTGAGGTGAGGTCACTTCCTTCAGGAACTGAATGAGGTCACTGCCTCGGCAACCACTGTGTCCTAACAGTTGCTTGCAAGGGTCCCAGGAGATGGAGGCTGCCCCTGCTTCCTGTGACACTTTCACAAGTTAGAATGGAATATCAACCATAGGCACCAAGGAACAGCTCTCCACACAGGCCTGCTTTGGTCCATCTTGTCTACATTAAGAAGAGAGAGGCTCATTCAGACACATCCCTTCATCCTGACCAGGTTGTTTGCCATGGAAGATGACTTTTGCTCTCTCAGGTCCTTCATAGCTGCCTACATCTTCTCCAGGGTTCATTTCTGCATGGACCTTTGAGGTTCTCAGCAGGTGGAAGATCCCCTCCATTCCTGTATTGTAAGACCAACTCTGTCCCTGCTCTTCTGTAAAGTTCGATTGAGGGAACAGTGTCTGGTTAGGGTTAAGAACATGTTCGATTTGGGTTAGGAATCATTCTGCTAGTTGTAGAATGGTATTGGGAACCTGCGATATTTGTAATCATATATAGGTGAAATATATGTATGAAAACAGAAATCTAAGTAAGATTTGAAGGCCAGAAGGGCATTGGGCCCTTGATTGGGATACTTAGCTTTGAATTACATTCTGCACAGGTGTCTCAGATCAATTGATCTACAATGGCATAGGACCTTGTACCTTGGATGATTGAATGTAGAAGAGAACATCCAGTCAAAAAGGGATAGTAGGTAAGATTAGGAAGCTAGTCGGTAGGTTTAGGAAGAAGAGTGAGTATAAAATTTGGACCAAAAGTTCTTTAGCAATAGGGTATCGGTTAGAGAGTGAATGTAAATGTCAGCACATGTGAAGAGTCAGTCACAATGATGAACTGGGGAAAAATATGTAGGAAAGCAGATATCAATAGAGACATTAGGAAATCAGGCAAAGTGATAGGATTAGACATTTTCAACCGGGTTGAGGATGAATATGTAATCTTACGAAGAAACAAATGTGTAGTCACCAATAGGATTGACATTGGAGAGCATTAGGCAACCTGGAGAAGGAAGTTTTTAGGAATCCATGCTCACTTTCCAATTAGGCTTTGCTACAATCATAAGTGTGACCTTTGCATTCTTTTGTCTAGAATATCACAGTGATAAAATGTATATGCAGATCAGGTGACATGAGTATTACTTCCACCATTGCTGGGAGCAGTATGTTGAAGACATATCAATTAGTATTTGGGGGTACAAATAGGTGAACCCTGGGTCTATGAATATAGAGATAATGCATGAATAGACCATACTGTGAATAAATAATATAACTGCTTCCAATTTAAATAATGGATTGAATTGATATCTGAAGCTACATAGGAAATCTTATATTGATACACAATCATTCATTCCTACCAGTTATACATCTAATGGCAATATTAGGGTTATGGTTTACCATGAAGGGTGTGTGAGTTTTGCTTCAAAAGTGATTATGGAAATGGAAAATCACGTGTTTGGAATGAAGTCTCATGAACAAACCAGTCAAGAAACATGGAGGAATACATGTGTTGTGAAGCAGGAAGTGATTGAAAGTGAACCAAATGCCTAGAAATTTTTAAACTTGAGGAGGAATTGTATATCCTATGATGTGCATCAGCTGAAGAAATAGTAAGGTACCAGTGTTGAATAAAAATGAACGTCAAAATACACATCATGTCCCATAGGAATCTACTTGCATTGATGTTAAACTGGGTCAGTTACTGTAGAAAGATTAGGATTTCTATGCACCATCCACTGAAGTTAGTTTTCAGTACTAGGAAAACAATATGTATTTCAGGTGGATAAATATTTCTGAGAATAATCTTGTGAAAAGTTGATTATAAATCCACATATATGAACATGAATGAATTTAGGGAATGTATCATAAGACACATATTTCATATTTTGAAAAATCTGGAGAGTTTGTGTGTGTGTGTGTATATATATATATATATATATATATATATATACACATAAAAAAACACAAACACAGACATTAAAAATCTGAAATATATATGCCAATCGAAATTCATCATGAAATATATGTCATCCACAGATCCAAAAATATTCATTTTACTGAACATGGATTTTTGTATCATGTTGTTCAAGTAGGAAGCTCACCCATAGGTTGAATTTTCAGTTCCAACAGCGTTTGGAAGGAGTGATCTCTTCTCACAATTTGTATCTGCCAAGTCAGCCACCTCACAAGAATATACGTGGGATACCAGGTAGGATTCTATATGTGCATGTAAAAATACATGTGCTGAATAGGCTAAAGAGAAAGGGAGACAGGAATTCACATATTTGTTAACTTTAAAAACACATGGAGAACTATTTCTATTCAATTGGACGAGATTTATAACACCTACCCTTTATAATGCAAAAGGCAAGTGCAACTATACACCATGCCTCCTCTGAACTGCTTGTATTACTATTGTGTTTGGGTTATTTTTCTCCATCATATTAGGATTCATAGTCAGAGTCTAGTAGGGTATGGGTTAGTGTCAGGGAATCAGTATTTCAAATGGAAAATAGGAAATGAATCCAATGTGTATGCAAATACGTGCTACACAAAAATCTTCCCACTCTCATCCAGAACAATGCCTTGACATGACCTTCGCCCCAAGGAAGAAGCAACTCGAGGGGAAGAGTTAGAAAATCTGTGAATACATATGTGGAATGGAAAATGCTCAGGAGTTCACAACCTTGGAGGTGGTAGAGGAGTTTCCATAAGTAAGGGACAGGGTAAACACTCCACAAACATGGAGCTCTGCTGGCCTAAAGACTTGGTGAGAAACTGCCTCTGAGGTTGGGCACTTGAAATCTATGTTGTTGTCAGGAGCTTTAGCTTCCTTTGTAGTGAGACCATCAAAGCTGGGTCTGCATCTATGTGACCTGGAGGACATGGTTTCTGATTTTCCAATGAACATGAGGCAGAAGTGCTGAATTCTCTCTTTGTAGGTCCACAGTGGCCCCTGGAGGCTAAGTGTCTCCCCGTGTGGACTGGGAAGCCATTTGGTCCTCCTCTACTTTTCGTGGTGTTTCTTGCTGCTGCACTGGGAGTTTGGTATTTGCTTCATGAAATACAAGGAGTTCAACTGGGACACAGTGCTGGAGGGAGTTCTGTCACGTGTGGTGGGTCAGGGTCCTAGGAGAATGCACCAACCAGTCTTCTATCCCACAGAGCTTGCCCCCTTGACCCTAGCAACCTGATTCTGAACATTGCCCTGAAACCTCTCCATATAACAAGATGCCTTTACATAGAAGTGTCTGCTGGCTGCACCATGTCAGTCACAAGCCATTTGGAACCCAATGTCAGATCCACATGGCCCTACCACAGAGGTTTTATCACACTCCTGCACACCACTTCTCTAGGCCCACTACTCAGCAGGCCCACTACTCAACTTACTGGCATCTCTGTTCTACACCATTTTCATAAAACCCAGTCAATCAAGGCACCGTCTGGTACACTCCTGATCAGCAACAGGACATCCAAAGGTTCTCCAGTGCCACCTGGTCATGGGAACTGAAAAATTTCATGGTATTTATCTAGCCATTTTTAAAGGATGAAGTTGGAGGCACTGTGGGTTTCCATTCATTCAGGAACCATTAAATGGTGAGGAAGCTCATTTCAATGAAAGCTCTGGAGAACTCTCACAAACAAGGCTTCCCAAAGAGTGGCCAAAAGGTCGCATGAAGCCAGGCCCATTGAGGTCTACAATGTGAGGTCCATGTGTGTTTTGACTCTCAACGATGGCTGCCAGGTCTGGAAGAATAAAATCATGGGATATCCTGGCTGAGATTCCCAGTGCTCTGTGGAAAGCCAACCTGGGCCTAGATCTCAGATTCCAAGGGTGACTCTCATGCGTGGCCTCCTAAAATCTCAACACAATTCATGGCAATACTTCTCTGAGGTCAGTTCCCGAACTCAGTCTCCAAGGGGAATCACATCAGAGTTCTCGCCAAGGTGGACCCAGTCATCTCTTCCAACCGCCACACAAATGACCACAATTCAAACCAAAACACTGCCACATGGCCCTCATCTTCTTCCATATACACACTCATCATAACCTCTGGCTGGAGGTTTCCATCAGGGGCTCAGCCCAAGACAGTGTCCACAAGAAGCTCCCTTGCCCCTCATTTGCCTAATATCAGGGTGGCCTGGACAGCCTTCCTGTGCACCAGGAGTGATCAAAGAGGCCTGCCTTTAATACTGCTCTGCTTCTCCAATTTGAGGCCTACTGACTGCGGGGTATAGATTCTTTGTGTGAATTGGAGTCAGGAGAAAACCCAAGCGCCTATGGGCTAGCCTCTACAGGGCTTTGAAGAACTCATTTGACCCAAAGGATCCCTATGCTCTCTTGACGGAGGTCAGGAACCTTACAGAGGAAGGCGAGAGACTTCATGCAAAATGACTGCCTTTTTGCCATCTTGGCTTTGGATGCACACATGGGATCTTTCTTCAGTCCATCAGGTGCTGACAATCTAAGCCACAGCCTCACACAGGGCCAAGAGGCTGATTCAGACACATCCCTTTGCAAAGCAATGAAGCAAAGAGCCACAGGTGATGCCCATTCATTTCCATTTGAAAACTGTTTTCTTCAGGCTTCCCAAAGGGGTGCCCTGAGGCAAAGGCCTTCCTGACATTCAGGGCAACAGAACAATAGGCAAGCAAAAGGCCCAAAGCAGGCTTTCTCCACTGAGACTTTACTGGTCCCACTGATATCTGAGTTTTCTGAGATGCTCACCATTCCTTTCAGCTATCCAGTACATGGCCATGTCACAGAGCTTGGAGGTGGTACATATCTTGGACACAAAACCATGAGCCTATTCTGGAGAGTGGCCAGAATTCAGGAAGAAAACAGGAACTTAGGAAGATAGTAGGTGTTGCCCATCCATAAGGCAAGCCGCAGTCCACTCATAAATTGGGCAGGATGAAGACTGGGAAGCTTTCTACTAGACAGGACACATCCATTGATGCATTCTCTTTTCTAATGTCTACAACCAGGGACACAGTGAGATACACAAACTTAGAAACACTCGCCTTGTCCAAAGACTTACTGGAAACAGTCCACTCCAAACAAACAAACCGCCTTTCCTCCTCAGAACATGAGACAAATCCACAAACTCACCCCCACACCCACAAAGGCACCTCCTTCCCCCAAGTAGGTCTGTGACTACCCGGAGTGTCGTCTGACTGCTGGGCCATACTATGTTCCCCCAAAATGGCCTCTCCTGTCTCAGATCTGGCCTCCTTGGCCAACTCTGTGAAGTTGTCAGGAGCCAGCGGTGAGCCACTACCTGCTTTCTCAGGCAAGGCCCTCTTCAGTGCTTTCCTGGCATTTGGCCATCCTCACATCAGTAGGTACCAAGGAAGACTGACTCTGTCCTTGGTAAATCCAAACAAGTGAGCCCACTGGGACTGGGACTGGGACTGCCTCTGGGTGCCTGGCTTCCTGGATCCCAAGTTCAGAGAGTTCCATCACCAAGGAAGTGAGGTGAGGTCACTTCCTTCAGGAACTGAATGAGGTCACTGCCTCGGCAACCACTGTGTCCCAACAGTTGCTTGCAAGGGTCCCATGAGATGGAGGCTGCCCCTGCTTCCTGTGACACTTTCACAAGTTAGAATGGAATATCAACCATAGGCACCAAGGAACAGCTCTCCACACAGGCCTGCTTTGGTCCATCTTGTCTACATTAAGAAGAGAGAGGCTCATTCAGACACATCCCTTCATCCTGACCAGGTTGTTTGCCATGGAAGATGACTTTTGCTCTCTCAGGTCCTTCATAGCTGCCTACATCTTCTCCAGGGTTCATTTCTGCATGGACCTTTGAGGTTCTCAGCAGGTGGAAGATCCCCTCCATTCCTGTATTGTAAGACCAACTCTGTCCCTGCTCTTCTGTAAAGTTCGATTGAGGGAACAGTGTCTGGTTAGGGTTAAGAACATGTTCGATTTGGGTTAGGAATCATTCTGCTAGTTGTAGAATGGTATTGGGAACCTGCGATATTTGTAATCATATATAGGTGAAATATATGTATGAAAACAGAAATCTAAGATTTGAAGGCCAGAAGGGCATTGGGCCCTTGATTGGGATACTTAGCTTTGAATTACATTCTGCACAGATGTCTCAGATCAATTGATCTACAATGGCATAGGACCTTGTACCTTGGATGATTGAATGTAGAAGAGAACATCCAGTCAAAAAGGGATAGTAGGTAAGATTAGGAAGCTAGTCGGTAGGTTTAGGAAGAAGAGTGAGTATAAAATTTGGACCAAAAGTTCTTTAGCAATAGGGTATTGGTTAGAGAGTGAATGTAAATGTCAGCACATGTGAAGAGTCAGTCACAATGATGAACTGGGGAAAAATATGTAGGAAAGCAGAAATAATAGAGACATTAGGAAATCAGGCAAAGTGATAGGATTAGACATTTTCAACCGGGTTGAGGGTGAATATGTAATCTTAGGAAGAAACAAATGTGTAGTCACCAATCGGATTGACATTGGAGAGCATTAGGCAACCTGGAGAAGGAAGTTTTTAGGAATCCATGCTCACTTTCCAATTAGGCTTTGCTACAATCATAAGTGTGACCTTTGCATTCTTTTGTCTAGAATATCACAGTGATAAAATGTATATGCAGATCAGGTGACATGAGTATTACTTCCACCATTGCTGGGAGCAGTATGTTGAAGACGTATCAATTAGTATTTGGGGGTACAAATAGGTGAACCCTGGGTCTATGAATATAGAGATAATGCATGAATAGACCACACTGTGAATAAATAATATAACTGCTTCCAATTTAAATAATGGATTGAATTGATATCTGAAACTACATAGGAAATCTTATATTGATACACAATCATTCATTCCTAGCAGTTATACATCTAATGGCAATATTAGGGTTATGGTTTACCATGAAGGGTGTGTGAGTTTTGCTTCAAAAGTGATTATAGAAATGGAAAATCACGTGTTTGGAATGAAGTCTCATGAACAAACCAGTCAAGAAACATGGAGGAATACATGTGTTGTGAAGCAGGAAGTGATTGAAAGTGAACCAAATGCCTAGAAATTTTTAAACTTGAGGAGGAAATGTATATCCTATGATGTGCATCAGCTGAAGAAATAGTAAGGTACCAGTGTTGAATAAAAATGAACGTCAAAATACACATCATGTCCCATAGGAATCTACTTGCATTGATGTTAAACTGGGTCAGTTACTGTAGAAAGATTAGGATTTCTATGCACCATCCACTGAAGTTAGTTTTCAGTACTAGGAAAAAATATGTATTTCAGGTGGATAAATATTTCTGAGAATAATCTTGTGAAAAGTTGATTATAAATCCACATATATGAACATGAATGAATTTAGGGAATGTATCATAAGACACATATATTTCATATTTTGAAAAATCTGGAGAGTTTGTGTGTGTGTGTGTATATATATATATATATATATATACAAAAAAAACACAAACACAGACATTAAAAATCTGAAATATATATGCCAATCGAAATTCATCATGAAATATATGTCATCCACAGATCCAAAAATATTCATTTTACTGAACATGGATTTTTGTATCATGTTGTTCAAGTAGGAAGCTCACCCATAGGTTGAACTTTCAGTTCCAACAGCGTTTGGAAGGAGTGATCTCTTCTCACAATTGTATCTGCCAAGTCAGCCACCTCACAAGAATATACGTGGGATACCAGGTAGGATTCTATATGTGCATGTAAAAATACATGTGCTGAATAGGCTACAGAGAAAGGGAGACAGGAATTCACATATTTGTTAACTTTAAAAACACATGGAGAACTATTTCTATTCAATTGGACTAGATTTATAAAACCTACCCTTTATAATGCAAAAGGCAATGCAACTATACACCATGCCTCCTCTGAACTGCTTGTATTTCTATTCTGTTTGGGTTATTTTTCTCCATCATATTAGGATTCATAGTCAGAGTCTAGTAGGGTATGGGTTAGTGTCAGGGAATCAGTATTTCAAATGGAAAATAGGAAATGAATCCAATGTGTATGCAAATACGTGCTACACAAAAATCTTCCCACTCTCATCCAGAACAATGCCTTGACATGACCTTCGCCCCAAGGAAGAAGCACCTCGAGGGGAAGAGTTAGAAAATCTGTGAATACATATGTTGAATGGAAAATGCTCAGGAGTTCACAACCTAGGAGGTGGTAGAGGAGTTTCCATAAGTAAGGGACAGGATAAACACTCCTCAAACATGGAGCTCTGCTGGCCTAAAGACTTGGTGAGAAACTGCCTCTGAGGTTGGGCACTTGACATCTATGTTGTTGTCAGGAGCTTTAGCTTCCTTTGTAGTGAGACCATCAAAGCTGGGTCTGCATCTATGTGACCTGGAGGACATGGTTTCTGATTTTCCAATGAACATGAGGCAGAAGTGCTGAATTCTCTCTTTGTAGGTCCACAGTGGCCACTGGAGGCTAAGTGTCTCCCCGTGTGGACTGGGAAGCCATTTGGTCCTCCTCTACTTTTCGTGGTGTTTCTTGCTGCTGCACTGAGAGTTTGGTATTTGCTTCATGAAATACAAGGAGTTCAACTGGGACACAGTGCTGGAGGGAGTTCTGTCACGTGTGGTGGGTCAGGGTCCTAGGAGAATGCACCAACCAGTCTTCTATCCCACAGAGCTTGCCCCCTTGACCCTAGCAACCTGATTCTGAACATTGCCCTGAAACCTCTCCATATAACAAGATGCCTTTACATAGAAGTGTCTGCTGGCTGCACCATGTCAGTCACAAGCCATTTGGAACCCAATGTCAGATCCACATGGCCCTACCACAGAGGTTTTATCACACTCCTGCACACCACTTCTCTAGGCCCACTACTCAGCAGGCCCCAACTTGCTGGCATCTCTGTTCTACACCATTTTCATAAAACCCAGTCAATCAAGGCACCGTCTGGTACACTCCTGATCAGCAACAGGACATCCAAAGGTTCTCCAGTGCCACCTGGTCATGGGAACTGAAAAATTTCATGGTATTTATCTAGCCATTTTTAAAGGATGAAGTTGGAGGCACTGTGGGTTTCCATTCATTCAGGAACCATTAAATGGTGAGGAAGCTCATTTCAATGAAAGCTCTGGAGAACTCTCACAAACAAGGCTTCCCAAAGAGTGGCCAAAAGGTCGCATGAAGCCAGGCCCATTGAGGTCTACAATGTGAGGTCCATGTGTGTTTTGACTCTCAAGATGGCTGCCAGGTCTGGAAGAATAAAATCATGGGATATCCTGGCTGAGATTCCCAGTGCTCTGTGGAAAGCCAACCTGGGCCTAGATCTCAGATTCCAAGGGTGACTCTCATGCTTGGCAACTAAAATCTCAACACAATTCATGGCAATACTTCTCTGAGGTCAGTTCCAGAGCTCAGTCTCCAAGGGGAATCACACCAGAGTTCACGCCAAGGTGGACCCAGTCATCTCTTCCAACCGCCACACAAATGACCACAATTCAAACCAAAACACTGCCACATGGCCCTCATCTTCTTCCATATACACACTCATCATAACCTCTGGCTGGAGGTTTCCATCAGGGGCTCAGCCCAAGACAGTGTCCACAAGAAGCTCCCTTGCCCCTCATTTGCCTAATATCAGGGTGGTCTGGACAGCCTTCCTGTGCACCAGGAGTGATCAAAGAGGCCTGCCTTTAATACTGCTCTGCTTCTCCAATTTGAGGCCTACTGACTGCGGGGTATAGATTCTTTGTGTGAATTGGAGTCAGGAGAAAACCCAAGCGCCTATGGGCTAGCCTCTGCAGGGCTTTGAAGAACTCATTTGACCCAAAGGATCCGTATGCTCTCTTGACGGAGGTCAGGAACCTTACAGAGGAAGGCGAGAGACTTCATGCAAAATGACTGCGTTTTTGCCATCTTGGCTTTGGATGCACACATGGGATCTTTCTTCAATCCATCAGGTGCTGACAATCTAAGCCACAGCCTCACACAGGGCCAAGAGGCTGATTCAGACACATCCCTTTGCAAAGCAATGAAGCAAAGAGCCACTGGTGATGCCCATTCATTTCCATTTGAAAACTGTTTTCTTCAGGCTTCCCAAAGGGGTGCCCTGAGGCAAAGGCCTTCCTGACATTCAGGGCAACAGAACAATAGGTAAGCAAAAGGCCCAAAGCAGGCTTTCTCCACTGAGACTTTACTGGTCCCACTGATATCTGAGTTTTCTGAGATGCTCACCATTCCTTTCAGCTATCCAGTACATGGCCATGTCACAGAGCTTGGAGGTGGTACATATCTTGGACACAAAACCATGAGCCTATTCTGGAGAGTGGCCAGAATTCAGGAAGAAAACAGGAACTTAGGAAGATAGTAGGTGTTGCCCATCCATAAGGCAAGCCGCAGTCCACTCATAAATTGGGCAGGATGAAGACTGGGAAGCTTTCTACTAGACAGGACACATCCATTGATGCATTCTCTTTTCTAATGTCTACAACCAGGGACACAGTGAGATACACAAACTTAGAAACACTCGCCTTGTCCAAAGACTTACTGGAAACAGTCCACTCCAAACAAACAAACAAACCGCCTTTCCTACCTATTCTCAGAACATGAGACAAATCCACAAACTCACCCCCACACCCACAAAGGCACCTCCTTCCCCCAAGTAGGTCTGTGACTACCCGGAGTGTCCTCTGACTGCTGGGCCATACTATGTTCCCCCGAAATGGCCTGTCCTGTCTCAGATCTGGCCTCCTTGGCCAACTCTGTGAAGTTGTCAGGAGCCAGCGGTGAGCCACTACCTGCTTTCTCAGGCAAGGCCCTCTTCAGTGCTTTCCTGGCATTTGGCCATCCTCACATCAGTAGGTACCAAGGAAGACTGACTCTGTCCTTGGTAAATCCAAACAAGTGAGCCCACTGGGACTGGGACTGGGACTGCCTCTGGGTGCCTGGCTTCCTGGATCCCAAGTTCAGAGAGTTCCATCACCAAGGAAGTGAGGTGAGGTCACTTCCTTCAGGAACTGAATGAGGTCACTGCCTCGGCAACCACTGTGTCCCAACAGTTGCTTGCAAGGGTCCCAGGAGATGGAGGCTGCCCCTGCTTCCTGTGACACTTTCACAAGTTAGAATGGAATATCAACCATAGGCACCAAGGAACAGCTCTCCACACAGGCCTGCTTTGGTCCATCTTGTCTACATTAAGTAGAGACAGGCTCATTCAGACACATCCCTTCATCCTGACCAGGTTGTTTGCCATGGAAGATGACTTTTGCTCTCTCAGGTCCTTCATAGCTGCCTACATCTTCTCCAGGGTTCATTTCTGCATGGACCTTTGAGGTTCTCAGCAGGTGGAAGATCCCCTCCATTCCTGTATTGTAAGACCAACTCTGTCCCTGCTCTTCTGTAAAGTTCGATTGAGGGAACAGTGTCTGGTTAGGGTTAAGAACATGTTCGATTTGGGTTAGGAATCATTCTGCTAGTTGTAGAATGGTATTGGGAACCTGCGATATTTGTAATCATATATAGGTGAAATATATGTATGAAAACAGAAATCTAAGTAAGATTTGAAGGCCAGAAGGGCATTGGGCCCTTGATTGGGATACTTAGCTTTGAATTACATTCTGCACAGGTGTCTCAGATCAATTGATCTACAATGGCATAGGACCTTGTACCTTGGATGATTGAATGTAGAAGAGAACATCCAGTCAAAAAGGGATAGTAGGTAAGATTAGGAAGCTAGTCGGTAGGTTTAGGAAGAAGAGTGAGTATAAAATTTGGACCAAAAGTTCTTTAGCAATAGGGTATCGGTTAGAGAGTGAATGTAAATGTCAGCACATGTGAAGAGTCAGTCACAATGATGAACTGGGGAAAAATATGTAGGAAAGCAGATATCAATAGAGACATTAGGAAATCAGGCAAAGTGATAGGATTAGACATTTTCAACCAGGTTGAGGATGAATATGTAATCTTAGGAAGAAACAAATGTGTAGTCACCAATAGGATTGACATTGGAGAGCATTAGGCAACCTGGAGAAGGAAGTTTTTAGGAATCCATGCTCACTTTCCAATTAGGCTTTGCTACAATCATAAGTGTGACCTTTGCATTCTTTTGTCTAGAATATCACAGTGATAAAATGTATATGCAGATCAGGTGACATGAGTATTACTTCCACCATTGCTGGGAGCAGTATGTTGAAGACGTATCAATTAGTATTTGGGGGTACAAATAGGTGAACCCTGGGTCTATGAATATAGAGATAATGAATGAATAGACCATACTGTGAATAAATTACATAACTGCTTCCAATTTAAATAATGGATTGAATTGATATCTGAAACTACATAGGAAATCTTATATTGATACACAATCATTCATTCCTACCAGTTATACATCTAATGGCAATATTAGGGTTATGGTTTACCATGAAGGGTGTGTGAGTTTTGCTTCAAAAGTGATTATGGAAATGGAAAATCACGTGTTTGGAATGAAGTCTCATGAACAAACCAGTCAAGAAACATGGAGGAATACATGTGTTGTGAAGCAGGAAGTGATTGAAAGTGAACCAAATGCCTAGAAATTTTTAAACTTGAGGAGGAAATGTATATCCTATGATGTGCATCAGCTGAAGAAATAGTAAGGTACCAGTGTTGAATAAAAATGAACGTCAAAATACACATCATGTCCCATAGGAATCTACTTGCATTGATGTTAAACTGGGTCAGTTACTGTAGAAAGATTAGGATTTCTATGCACCATCCACTGAAGTTAGTTTTCAGTACTAGGAAAACAATATGTATTTCAGGTGGATAAATATTTCTGAGAATAATCTTGTGAAAAGTTGATTATAAATCCACATATATGAACATGAATGAATTTAGGGAATGTATCATAAGACACATATATTTCATATTTTGAAAAATCTGGAGAGTTTGTGTGTGTGTGTGTATATATATATATATATATATATATATATATATATATATACAAAAAAACACAAACACAGACATTAAAAATCTGAAATATATATGCCAATCGAAATTCATCATGAAATATATGTCATCCACAGATCCAAAAATATTCATTTTACTGAACATGGATTTTTGTATCATGTTGTTCAAGTAGGAAGCTCACCCATAGGTTGAATTTTCAGTTCCAACAGCGTTTGGGAGGAGTGATCTCTTCTCACAATTTGTATCTGCCAAGTCAGTCACCTCACAAGAATATACGTGGGATACCAGGTAGGATTCTATATGTGCATGTAAAAATACATGTGCTGAATAGGCTACAGAGAAAGGGAGACAGGAATTCACATATTTGTTAACTTTAAAAACACATGGAGAACTATTTCTATTCAATTGGACGAGATTTATAACACCTACCCTTTATAATGCAAAAGGCAAGTGCAACTATACACCATGCCTCCTCTGAACTGCTTGTATTACTATTCTGTTTGGGTTATTTTTCTCCATCATATTAGGATTCATAGTCAGAGTCTAGTAGGGTATGGGTTAGTGTCAGGGAATCAGTATTTCAAATGGAAAATAGGAAATGAATCCAATGTGTATGCAAATACGTGCTACACAAAAATCTTCTCACTCTTGTCCAGAACAATGCCTTGACATGACCTTCGCCCCAAGGAAGAAGCAACTCGAGGGGGAGAGTTAGAAAATCTGTGAATGCATATGTGGAATGGAAAATGCTCAGGAGTTCACAAACTTGGAGGTGGTAGAGGAGTTTCCATAAGTAAGGGACAGGGTAAACACTCCACAAACATGGAGCTCTGCTGGCCTAAAGACTTGGTGAGAAACTGCCTCTGAGGTTGGGCACTTGAAATCTATGTTGTTGTCAGGAGCTTTAGCTTCCTTTGTAGTGAGACCATCAAAGCTGGGTCTGCATCTATGTGACCTGGAGGACATGGTTTCTGATTTTCCAATGAACATGAGGCAGAAGTGCTGAATTCTCTCTTTGTAGGTCCACAGTGGCCACTGGAGGCTAAGTGTCTCCCCGTGTGGACTGGGAAGCCATTTGGTCCTCCTCTACTTTTCGTGGTGTTTCTTGCTGCTGCACTGGGAGTTTGGTATTTGCTTCATGAAATACAAGGAGTTCAACTGGGACACAGTGCTGGAGGGAGTTCTGTCACGTGTGGTGGGTCAGGGTCCTAGGAGAATGCACCAACCAGTCTTCTATCCCACAGAGCTTGCCCCCTTGACCCTAGCAACCTGATTCTGAACATTGCCCTGAAACCTCTCCATATAACAAGATGCCTTTACATAGAAGTGTCTGCTGGCTGCACCATGTCAGTCACAAGCCATTTGGAACCCAATGTCAGATCCACATGGCCCTACCACAGAGGTTTTATCACACTCCTGCACACCACTTCTCTAGGCCCACTACTCAGCAGGCCCCAACTTACTGGCATCTCTGTTCTACACCATTTTCATAAAACCCAGTCAATCAAGGCACCGTCTGGTACACTCCTGATCAGCAACAGGACATCCAAAGGTTCTCCAGTGCCACCTGGTCATGGGAACTGAAAAATTTCATGGTATTTATCTAGCCATTTTTAAAGGATGAAGTTGGAGGCACTGTGGGTTTCCATTCATTCAGGAACCATTAAATGGTGAGGAAGCTCATTTCAATGAAAGCTCTGGAGAACTCTCACAAACAAGGCTTCCCAAAGAGTGGCCAAAAGGTCGCATGAAGCCAGGCCCATTGAGGTCTACAATGTGAGGTCCATGTGTGTTTTGACTCTCAACGATGGCTGCCAGGTCTGGAAGAATAAAATCATGGGATATCCTGGCTGAGATTCCCAGTGCTCTGTGGAAAGCCAACCTGGGCCTAGATCTCAGATTCCAAGGGTGACTCTCATGCGTGGCCAACTAAAATCTCAACACAATTCATGGCAATACTTCTCTGAGGTCAGTTCCAGAACTCAGTCTCCAAGGGGAATCACACCAGAGTTCACGCCAAGGTGGACCCAGTCATCTCTTCCAACCGCCACACAAATGACCACAATTCAAACCAAAACACTGCCACATGGCCCTCATCTTCTTCCATATACACACTCATCATAACCTCTGGCTGGAGGTTTCCATCAGGGGCTCAGCCCAAGACAGTGTCCACAAGAAGCTCCCTTGCCCCTCATTTGCCTAATATCAGGGTGGCCTGGACAGCCTTCCTGTGCACCAGGAGTGATCAAAGAGGCCTGCCTTTAATACTGCTCTGCTTCTCCAATTTGAGGCCTACTGACTGCGGGGTATAGATTCTTTGTGTGAATTGGAGTCAGGAGAAAACCCAAGCGCCTATGGGCTAGCCTCTGCAGGGCTTTGAAGAACTCATTTGACCCAAAGGATCCCTATGCTCTCTTGACGGAGGTCAGGAACCTTACAGAGGAAGGCGAGAGACTTCATGCAAAATGACTGCGTTTTTGCCATCTTGGCTTTGGATGCACACATGGGATCTTTCTTCAATCCATCAGGTGCTGACAATCTAAGCCACAGCCTCACACAGGGCCAAGAGGCTGATTCAGACACATCCCTTTGCAAAGCAATGAAGCAAAGAGCCACTGGTGATGCCCATTCATTTCCATTTGAAAACTGTTTTCTTCAGGCTTCCCAAAGGGGTGCCCTGAGGCAAAGGCCTTCCTGACATTCAGGGCAACAGAACAATAGGTAAGCAAAAGGCCCAAAGCAGGCTTTCTCCACTGAGACTTTACTGGTCCCACTGATATCTGAGTTTTCTGAGATGCTCACCATTCCTTTCAGCTATCCAGTACATGGCCATGTCACAGAGCTTGGAGGTGGTACATATCTTGGACACAAAACCATGAGCCTATTCTGGAGAGTGGCCAGAATTCAGGAAGAAAACAGGAACTTAGGAAGATAGTAGGTGTTGCCCATCCATAAGGCAAGCCGCAGTCCACTCATAAATTGGGCAGGATGAAGACTGGGAAGCTTTCTACTAGACAGGACACATCCATTGATGCATTCTCTTTTCTAATGTCTACAACCAGGGACACAGTGAGATACACAAACTTAGAAACACTCGCCTTGTCCAAAGACTTACTGGAAACAGTCCACTCCAAACAAACAAACAAACCGCCTTTCCTACCTATTCTCAGAACATGAGACAAATCCACAAACTCACCCCCACACCCACAAAGGCACCTCCTTCCCCCAAGTAGGTCTGTGACTACCCGGAGTGTCGTCTGACTGCTGGGCCATACTATGTTCCCCTGAAATGGCCTGTCCTGTCTCAGATCTGGCCTCCTTGGCCAACTCTGTGAAGTTGTCAGGAGCCAGCGGTGAGCCACTACCTGCTTTCTCAGGCAAGGCCCTCTTCAGTGCTTTCCTGGCATTTGGCCATCCTCACATCAGTAGGTACCAAGGAAGACTGACTCTGTCCTTGGTAAATCCAAACAAGTGAGCCCACTGGGACTGGGACTGGGACTGCCTCTGGGTGCCTGGCTTCCTGGATCCCAAGTTCAGAGAGTTCCATCACCAAGGAAGTGAGGTGCGGTCACTTCCTTCAGGAACTGAATGAGGTCACTGCCTCGGCAACCACTGTGTCCCAACAGTTGCTTGCAAGGGTCCCTGCTTCCTGTGACACTTTCACAAGTTAGAATGGAATATCAACCATAGGCACCAATGAACAGCTCTCCACACAGGCCTGCTTTGGTCCAGATTGTCTACATTAAGAAGAGACAGGCTCATTCAGACACATCCCTTCATCCTGACCAGGTTGTTTGCCATGGAAGATGACTTTTGCTCTCTCAGGTTCTTCATAGCTGCCTACATCTTCTCCAGGGTTCATTTCTGCATGGACCTTTGAGGTTCTCAGCAGGTGGAAGATCCCCTCCATTCCTGTATTGTAAGACCAACTCTGTCCCTGCTCTTCTGTAAAGTTCGATTGAGGGAACAGTGTCTGGTTAGGGTTAAGAACATGTTCCATTTGGGTTAGGAATCATTCTGCTAGTTGTAGAATGGTATTGGGAACCTGCGATATTTGTAATCATATATAGGTGAAATATATGTATGAAAACAGAAATCTAAGTAAGATTTGAAGGCCAGAAGGGCATTGGGCCCTTGATTGGGATACTTAGCTTTGAATTACATTCTGCACAGGTGTCTCAGATCAATTGATCTACAATGGCATAGGACCTTGTACCTTGGATGATTGAATGTAGAAGAGAACATCCAGTCAAAAAGGGATAGTAGGTAAGATTAGGAAGCTAGTCGGTAGGTTTAGGAAGAAGAGTGAGTATAAAATTTGGACCAAAAGTTCTTTAGCAATAGGGTATCGGTTAGAGAGTGAATGTAAATGTCAGCACATGTGAAGAGTCAGTCACAATGATGAACTGGGGAAAAATATGTAGGAAAGCAGATATCAATAGAGACATTAGGAAATCAGGCAAAGTGATAGGATTAGACATTTTCAACCGGGTTGAGGATGAATATGTAATCTTAGGAAGAAACAAATGTGTAGTCACCAATAGGATTGACATTGGAGAGCATTAGGCAACCTGGAGAAGGAAGTTTTTAGGAATCCATGCTCACTTTCCAATTAGGCTTTGCTACAATCATAAGTGTGACTTTTGCATTCTTTTGTCTAGAATATCACAGTGATAAAATGTATATGCAGATCAGGTGACATGAGTATTACTTCCACCATTGCTGGGAGCAGTATGTTGAAGACATATCAATTAGTATTTGGGGGTACAAATAGGTGAACCCTGGGTCTATGAATATAGAGATAATGCATGAATAGACCATACTGTGAATAAATAATATAACTGCTTCCAATTTAAATAATGGATTGAATTGATATCTGAAACTACATAGGAAATCTTATATTGATACACAATCATTCATTCCTACCAGTTATACATCTAATGGCAATATTAGGGTTATGGTTTACCATGAAGGGTGTGTGAGTTTTGCTTCAAAAGTGATTATGGAAATGGAAAATCACGTGTTTAGAATGAAGTCTCATGAACAAACCAGTCAAGAAACATGGAGGAATACATGTGTTGTGAAGCAGGAAGTGATTGAAAGTGAACCAAATGCCTAGAAATTTTTAAACTTGAGGAGGAAATGTATATCCTATGATGTGCATCAGCTGAAGAAATAGTAAGGTACCAGTGTTGAATAAAAATGAACGTCCAAATACACATCATGTCCCATAGGAATCTACTTGCATTGATGTTAAACTGGGTCAGTTACTGTAGAAAGATTAGGATTTCTATGCACCATCCACTGAAGTTAGTTTTCAGTACTAGGAAAAAAATATGTATTTCAGGTGGATAAATATTTCTGAGAATAATCTTGTGAAAAGTTGATTATAAATCCACATATATGAACATGAATGAATTTAGGGAATGTATCATAAGACACATATATTTCATATTTTGAAAAATCTGGAGAGTTTGTGTGTGTGTGTGTGTATATATATATATATATATATATATATATATATATATATATATACAAAAAAAACACAAACACAGACATTAAAAATCTGAAATATATATGCCAATCGAAATTCATCATGAAATATATGTCATCCACAGATCCAAAAATATTCATTTTACTGAACATGGATTTTTGTATCATGTTGTTCAAGTAGGAAGCTCACCCACAGGTTGAATTTTCAGTTCCAACAGCGTTTGGGAGGAGTGATCTCTTCTCACAATTTGTATCTGCCAAGTCAGCCACCTCACAAGAATATACGTGGGATACCAGGTAGGATTCTATATGTGCATGTAAAAATACATGTGCTGAATAGGCTACAGAGAAAGGGAGACAGGAATTCACATATTTGTTAACTTTAAAAACACATGGAGAACTATTTCTATTCAATTGGACGAGATTTATAACACCTACCCTTTATAATGCAAAAGGCAAGTGCAACTATACACCATGCCTCCTCTGAACTGCTTGTATTACTATTGTGTTTGGGTTATTTTTCTCCATCATATTAGGATTCATAGTCAGAGTCTAGTAGGGTATGGGTTAGTGTCAGGGAATCAGTATTTCAAATGGAAAATAGGAAATGAATCCAATGTGTATGCAAATACGTGCTACACAAAAATCTTCCCACTCTCATCCAGAACAATGCCTTGACATGACCTTCGCCCCAAGGAAGAAGCAACTCGAGGGGAAGAGTTAGAAAATCTGTGAATACATATGTGGAATGGAAAATGCTCAGGAGTTCACAACCTTGGAGGTGGTAGAGGAGTTTCCATAAGTAAGGGACAGGGTAAACACTCCACAAACATGGAGCTCTGCTGGCCTAAAGACTTGGTGAGAAACTGCCTCTGAGGTTGGGCACTTGAAATCTATGTTGTTGTCAGGAGCTTTAGCTTCCTTTGTAGTGAGACCATCAAAGCTGGGTCTGCATCTATGTGACCTGGAGGACATGGTTTCTGATTTTCCAATGAACATGAGGCAGAAGTGCTGAATTCTCTCTTTGTAGGTCCACAGTGGCCACTGGAGGCTAAGTGTCTCCCCGTGTGGACCCTGAAGCCATTTGGTCCTCCTCTACTTTTCGTGGTGTTTCTTGCTGCTGCACTGGGAGTTTGGTATTTGCTTCATGAAATACAAGGAGTTCAACTGGGACACAGTGCTGGAGGGAGTTCTGTCACGTGTGGTGGGTCAGGGTCCTAGGAGAATGCACCAACCAGTCTTCTATCCCACAGAGCTTGCCCCCTTGACCCTAGCAACCTGATTCTGAACATTGCCCTGAAACCTCTCCATATAACAAGATGCCTTTACATAGAAGTGTCTGCTGGCTGCACCATGTCAGTCACAAGCCATTTGGAACCCAATGTCAGATCCACATGGCCCTACCACAGAGGTTTTATCACACTCCTGCACACCACTTCTCTAGGCCCACTACTCAGCAGGCCCACTACTCAACTTACTGGCATCTCTGTTCTACACCATTTTCATAAAACCCAGTCAATCAAGGCACCGTCTGGTACACTCCTGATCAGCAACAGGACATCCAAAGGTTCTCCAGTGCCACCTGGTCATGGGAACTTAAAAATTTCATGGTATTTATCTAGCCATTTTTAAAGGATGAAGTTGGAGGCACTGTGGGTTTCCATTCATTCAGGAACCATTAAATGGTGAGGAAGCTCATTTCAATGAAAGCTCTGGAGAACTCTCACAAACAAGGCTTCCCAAAGAGTGGCCAAAAGGTCGCATGAAGCCAGGCCCATTGAGGTCTACAATGTGAGGTCCATGTGTGTTTTGACTCTCAACGATGGCTGCCAGGTCTGGAAGAATAAAATCATGGGATATCCTGGCTGAGATTCCCAGTGCTCTGTGGAAAGCCAACCTGGGCCTAGATCTCAGATTCCAAGGGTGACTCTCATGCGTGGCCTCCTAAAATCTCAACACAATTCATGGCAATACTTCTCTGAGGTCAGTTCCAGAGCTCAGTCTCCAAGGGGAATCACACCAGAGTTCACGCCAAGGTGGACCCAGTCATCTCTTCCAACCGCCACACAAATGACCACAATTCAAACCAAAACACTGCCACATGGCCCTCATCTTCTTCCATATACACACTCATCATAACCTCTGGCTGGAGGTTTCCATCAGGGGCTCAGCCCAAGACAGTGTCCACAAGAAGCTCCCTTGCCCCTCATTTGCCTAATATCAGGGTGGCCTGGACAGCCTTCCTGTGCACCAGGAGTGATCAAAGAGGCCTGCCTTTAATACTGCTCTGCTTCTCCAATTTGAGGCCTACTGACTGCGGGGTATAGATTCTTTGTGTGAATTGGAGTCAGGAGAAAACCCAAGCGCCTATGGGCTAGCCTCTGCAGGGCTTTGAAGAACTCATTTGACCCAAAGGATCCCTATGCTCTCTTGACGGAGGTCAGGAACCTTACAGAGGAAGGCGAGAGACTTCATGCAAAATGACTGCGTTTTTGCCATCTTGGCTTTGGATGCACACATGGGATCTTTCTTCAATCCATCAGGTGCTGACAATCTAAGCCACAGCCTCACACAGGGCCAAGAGGCTGATTCAGACACATCCCTTTGCAAAGCAATGAAGCAAAGAGCCCCTGGTGATGCCCATTCATTTCCATTTGAAAACTGTTTTCTTCAGGCTTCCCAAAGGGGTGCCCTGAGGCAAAGGCCTTCCTGACATTCAGGGCAACAGAACAATAGGTAAGCAAAAGGCCCAAAGCAGGCTTTCTCCACTGAGACTTTACTGGTCCCACTGATATCTGAGTTTTCTGAGATGCTCACCATTCCTTTCAGCTATCCAGTACATGGCCATGTCACAGAGCTTGGAGGTGGTACGTATCTTGGACACAAAACCATGAGCCTATTCTGGAGAGTGGCCAGAATTCAGGAAGAAAACAGGAACTTAGGAAGATAGTAGGTGTTGCCCATCCATAAGGCAAGCCGCAGTCCACTCATAAATTGGGCAGGATGAAGACTGGGAAGCTTTCTACTAGACAGGACACATCCATTGATGCATTCTCTTTTCTAATGTCTACAACCAGGGACACAGTGAGATACACAAACTTAGAAACACTCGCCTTGTCCAAAGACTTACTGGAAACAGTCCACTCCAAACAAACAAACAAACCGCCTTTCCTACCTATTCTCAGAACATGAGACAAATCCACAAACTCACCCCCACACCCACAAAGGCACCTCCTTCCCCCAAGTAGGTCTGTGACTACCCGGAGTGTCGTCTGACTGCTGGGCCATACTATGTTCCCCTGAAATGGCCTGTCCTGTCTCAGATCTGGCCTCCTTGGCCAACTCTGTGAAGTTGTCAGGAGCCAGCGGTGAGCCACTACCTGCTTTCTCAGGCAAGGCCCTCTTCAGTGCTTTCCTGGCATTTGGCCATCCTCACATCAGTAGGTACCAAGGAAGACTGACTCTGTCCTTGGTAAATCCAAACAAGTGAGCCCACTGGGACTGGGACTGGGACTGCCTCTGGGTGCCTGGCTTCCTGGATCCCAAGTTCAGAGAGTTCCATCACCAAGGAAGTGAGGTGCGGTCACTTCCTTCAGGAACTGAATGAGGTCACTGCCTCGGCAACCACTGTGTCCCAACAGTTGCTTGCAAGGGTCCCTGCTTCCTGTGACACTTTCACAAGTTAGAATGGAATATCAACCATAGGCACCAATGAACAGCTCTCCACACAGGCCTGCTTTGGTCCAGATTGTCTACATTAAGAAGAGACAGGCTCATTCAGACACATCCCTTCATCCTGACCAGGTTGTTTGCCATGGAAGATGACTTTTGCTCTCTCAGGTTCTTCATAGCTGCCTACATCTTCTCCAGGGTTCATTTCTGCATGGACCTTTGAGGTTCTCAGCAGGTGGAAGATCCCCTCCATTCCTGTATTGTAAGACCAACTCTGTCCCTGCTCTTCTGTAAAGTTCGATTGAGGGAACAGTGTCTGGTTAGGGTTAAGAACATGTTCGATTTGGGTTAGGAATCATTCTGCTAGTTGTAGAATGGTATTGGGAACCTGCGATATTTGTAATCATATATAGGTGAAATATATGTATGAAAACAGAAATCTAAGATTTGAAGGCCAGAAGGGCATTGGGTCCTTGATTGGGATACTTAGCTTTGAATTACATTCTGCACAGATGTCTCAGATGAATTGATCTACAATGGCATAGGACCTTGTACCTTGGATGATTGAATGTAGAAGAGAACATCCAGTCAAAAAGGGATAGTAGGTAAGATTAGGAAGCTAGTCGGTAGGTTTAGGAAGAAGAGTGAGTATAAAATTTGGACCAAAAGTTCTTTAGCAATAGGGTATCGGTTAGAGAGTGAATGTAAATGTCAGCACATGTGAAGAGTCAGTCACAATGATGAACTGGGGAAAAATATGTAGGAAAGCAGATATCAATAGAGACATTAGGAAATCAGGCAAAGTGATAGGATTAGACATTTTCAACCGGGTTGAGGATGAATATGTAATCTTACGAAGAAACAAATGTGTAGTCACCAATAGGATTGACATTGGAGAGCATTAGGCAACCTGGAGAAGGAAGTTTTTAGGAATCCATGCTCACTTTCCAATTAGGCTTTGCTACAATCATAAGTGTGACCTTTGCATTTTGTGTCCAGAATATCACAGTGATAAAATGTATATGCAGATCAGGTGACATCAGTATTACTTCCACCATTGCTGGGAGCAGTATGTTGAAGACGTATCAATTAGTATTTGGGGGTACAAATAGGTGTACCCTGGGTCTATGAATATAGAGATAATGCATGAATAGACCATACTGTGAATAAATAATATAACTGCTTCCAATTTAAATAATGGATTGAATTGATATCTGAAACTACATAGGAAATCTTATATTGATACACAATCATTCATTCCTACCAGTTATACATCTAATGGCAATATTAGGGTTATGGTTTACCATGAAGGGTGTGTGAGTTTTGCTTCAAAAGTGATTATGGAAATGGAAAATCACGTGTTTGGAATGAAGTCTCATGAACAAACCAGTCAAGAAACATGGAGGAATACATGTGTTGTGAAGCAGGAAGTGATTGAAAGTGAACCAAATGCCTAGAAATTTTTAAACTTGAGGAGGAAATGTATATCCTATGATGTGCATCAGCTGAAGAAATAGTAAGGTACCAGTGTTGAATAAAAATGAACGTCAAAATACACATCATGTCCCATAGGAATCTACTTGCATTGATGTTAAACTGGGTCAGTTACTGTAGAAAGATTAGGATTTCTATGCACCATCCACTGAAGTTAGTTTTCAGTACTAGGAAAACAATATGTATTTCAGGTGGATAAATATTTCTGAGAATAATCTTGTGAAAAGTTGATTATAAATCCACATATATGAACATGAATGAATTTAGGGAATGTATCATAAGACACATATATTTCATATTTTGAAAAATCTGGAGAGTTTGTGTGTGTGTGTATATATATATATATATATATATATATATATATATATATACAAAAAAACACAAACACAGACATTAAAAATCTGAAATATATATGCCAATCGAAATTCATCATGAAATATATGTCATCCACAGATCCAAAAATATTCATTTTACTGAACATGGATTTTTGTATCATGTTGTTCAAGTAGGAAGCTCACCCATAGGTTGAATTTTCAGTTCCAACAGCGTTTGGGAGGAGTGATCTCTTCTCACAATTTGTATCTGCCAAGTCAGTCACCTCACAAGAATATACGTGGGATACCAGGTAGGATTCTATATGTGCATGTAAAAATACATGTGCTGAATAGGCTACAGAGAAAGGGAGACAGGAATTCACATATTTGTTAACTTTAAAAACACATGGAGAACTATTTCTATTCAATTGGACGAGATTTATAACACCTACCCTTTATAATGCAAAAGGCAAGTGCAACTATACACCATGCCTCCTCTGAACTGCTTGTATTACTATTCTGTTTGGGTTATTTTTCTCCATCATATTAGGATTCATAGTCAGAGTCTAGTAGGGTATGGGTTAGTGTCAGGGAATCAGTATTTCAAATGGAAAATAGGAAATGAATCCAATGTGTATGCAAATACGTGCTACACAAAAATCTTCCCACTCTCATCCAGAACAATGCCTTGACATGACCTTCGCCCCAAGGAAGAAGCAACTCGAGGGGAAGAGTTAGAAAATCTGAGAATACATGTGGAATGGAAAATGCTCAGGAGTTCACAACCTTGGAGGTGGTAGAGGAGTTTCCATAAGTAAGGGACAGGGTAAACACTTCACAAACATGGAGCTCTGCTGGCCTAAAGACTTGGTGAGAAACTGCCTCTGAGGTTGGGCACTTGAAATCTATGTTGTTGTCAGGAGCTTTAGCTTCCTTTGTAGTGAGACCATCAAAGCTGGGTCTGCATCTATGTGACCTGGAGGACATGGTTTCTGATTTTCCAATGAACATGAGGCAGAAGTGCTGAATTCTCTCTTTGTAGGTCCACAGTGGCCACTGGAGGCTAAGTGTCTCCCCGTGTGGACTGTGAAGCCATTTGATCCTCCTCTACTTTTCGTGGTGTTTCTTGCTGCTGCACTGGGAGTTTGGTATTTGCTTCATGAAATACAAGGAGTTCAACTGGGACACAGTGCTGGAGGGAGTTCTGTCACGTGTGGTGGGTCAGGGTCCTAGGAGAATGCACCAACCAGTCTTCTATCCCACAGAGCTTGCCCCCTTGTCCCTAGCAACCTGATTCTGAACATTGCCCTGAAACCTCTCCATATAACAAGATGCCTTTACATAGAAGTGTCTGCTGGCTGCACCATGTCAGTCACAAGCCATTTGGAACCCAATGTCAGATCCACATGGCCCTACCACAGAGGTTTTATCACACTCCTGCACACCACTTCTCTAGGCCCACTACTCAGCAGGCCCCAACTTACTGGCATCTCTGTTCTACACCATTTTCATAAAACCCAGTCAATCAAGGCACCGTCTGGTACACTCCTGATCAGCAACAGGACATCCAAAGATTCTCCAGTGCCACCTGGTCATGGGAACTGAAAAATTTCATGGTATTTATCTAGCCATTTTTAAAGGATGAAGTTGGAGGCACTGTGGGTTCCATTCATTCAGGAACCATTAAATGGTGAGGAAGCTCATTTCAATGAAAGCTCTGGGGAACTCTCACAAACAAGGCTTCCCAAAGAGTGGCCAAAAGGTCGCATGAAGCCAGGCCCATTGAGGTCTACAATGTGAGGTCCATGTGTGTTTTGACTCTCAACGATGGCTGCCAGGTCTGGAAGAATAAAATCATGTGATATCCTGGCTGAGATTCCCAGTGCTCTGTGGAAAAGCCAACCTGGGCCTAGATCTCAGATTCCAAGGGTGACTCTCATGCGTGGCCAACTAAAATCTCAACACAATTCATGGCAATACTTCTCTGAGGTCAGTTCCCGAACTCAGTCTCCAAGGGGAATCACATCACAGTTCACGCCAAGGTGGACCCAGTCATCTCTTCCAACCGCCACACAAATGACCACAATTCAAACCAAAACACTGCCACATGGCCCTCATCTTCTTCCATATACACACTCATCATAACCTCTGGCTGGAGGTTTCCATCAGGGGCTCAGCCCAAGACAGTGTCCACAAGAAGCTCCCTTGCCCCTCATTTGCCTAATATCAGGGTGGCCTGGACAGCCTTCCTGTGCACCAGGAGTGATCAAAGAGGCCTGCCTTTAATACTGCTCTGCTTCTCCAATTTGAGCCCTACTGACTGCGGGGTATAGATTCTTTGTGTGAATTGGAGTCAGGAGAAAACCCAAGCGCCTATGGGCTAGCCTCTGCAGGGCTTTGAAGAACTCATTTGACCCAAAGGATCCCTATGCTCTCTTGACGGAGGTCAGGAACCTTACAGAGGAAGGCGAGAGACTTCATGCAAAATGACTGCGTTTTTGCCATCTTGGCTTTGGATGCACACATGGGATCTTTCTTCAGTCCATCAGGTGCTGACAATCTAAGCCACAGCCTCACACAGGGCCAAGAGGCTGATTCAGACACATCCCTTTGCAAAGCAATGAAGCAAAGAGCCACAGGTGATGCCCATTCATTTCCATTGGAAAACTGTTTTCTTCAGGCTTCCCAAAGGGGTGCCCTGAGGCAAAGGCCTTCCTGACATTCAGGGCAACAGAACAATAGGTAAGCAAAAGGCCCAAAGCAGGCTTTCTCCACTGAGACTTTACTGGTCCCACTGATATCTGAGTTTTCTGAGATGCTCACCATTCCTTTCAGCTATCCAGTACATGGCCATGTCACAGAGCTTGGAGGTGGTACATATCTTGGACACAAAACCATGAGCCTATTCTGGAGAGTGGCCAGAATTCAGGAAGAAAACAGGAACTTAGGAAGATAGTAGGTGTTGCCCATCCATAAGGCAAGCCGCAGTCCACTCATAAATTGGGCAGGATGAAGACTGGGAAGCTTTCTACTAGACAGGACACATCCATTGATGCATTCTCTTTTCTAATGTCTACAACCAGGGACACAGTGAGATACACAAACTTAGAAACACTCGCCTTGTCCAAAGACTTACTGGAAACAGTCCACTCCAAACAAACAAACAAACCGCCTTTCCTACCTATTCTCAGAACATGAGACAAATCCACAAACTCACCCCCACACCCACAAAGGCACCTCCTTCCCCCAAGTAGGTCTGTGACTACCCGGAGTGTCGTCTGACTGCTGGGCCATACTATGTTCCCCCGAAATGGCCTGTCCTGTCTCAGATCTGGCCTCCTTGGCCAACTCTGTGAAGTTGTCAGGAGCCAGCGGTGAGCCACTACCTGCTTTCTCAGGCAAGGTCCTCTTCAGTGCTTTCCTGGCATTTGGCCATCCTCACATCAGTAGGTACCAAGGAAGACTGACTCTGTCCTTGGTAAATCCAAACAAGTGAGCCCACTGGGACTGGGACTGGGACTGCCTCTGGGTGCCTGGCTTCCTGGATCCCAAGTTCAGAGAGTTCCATCACCAAGGAAGTGAGGTGAGGTCACTTCCTTCAGGAACTGAATGAGGTCACTGCCTCGGCAACCACTGTGTCCTAACAGTTGCTTGCAAGGGTCCCAGGAGATGGAGGCTGCCCCTGCTTCCTGTGACACTTTCACAAGTTAGAATGGAATATCAACCATAGGCACCAAGGAACAGCTCTCCACACAGGCCTGCTTTGGTCCATCTTGTCTACATTAAGAAGAGAGAGGCTCATTCAGACACATCCCTTCATCCTCACCAGGTTGTTTGCCATGGAAGATGACTTTTGCTCTCTCAGGTCCTTCATAGCTGCCTACATCTTCTCCAGGGTTCATTTCTGCATGGACCTTTGAGGTTCTCAGCAGGTGGAAGATCCCCTCCATTCCTGTATTGTAAGACCAACTCTGTCCCTGCTCTTCTGTAAAGTTCGATTGAGGGAACAGTGTCTGGTTAGGGTTAAGAACAAGTTCGATTTGGGTTAGGAATCATTCTGCTAGTTGTAGAATGGTATTGGGAACCTGCGATATTTGTAATCATATATAGGTGAAATATATGTATGAAAACAGAAATCTAAGTAAGGTTTGAAGGCCAGAAGGGCATTGGGCCCTTGATTGGGATACTTAGCTTTGAATTACATTCTGCAGAGATGTCTCAGATCAATTGATCTACAATGGCATAGGACCTTGTACCTTGGATGATTGAATGTAGAAGAGAACATCCAGTCAAAAAGGGATAGTAGGTAAGATTAGGAAGCTAGTCGGTAGGTTTAGGAAGAAGAGTGAGTATAAAATTTGGACCAAAAGTTCTTTAGCAATAGGGTATTGGTTAGAGAGTGAATGTAAATGTCAGCACATGTGAAGAGTCAGTCACAATGATGAACTGGGGAAAAATATGTAGGAAAGCAGATATCAATAGAGACATTAGGAAATCAGGCAAAGTGATAGGATTAGACATTTTCAACCGGGTTGAGGGTGAATATGTAATCTTAGGAAGAAACAAATGTGTAGTCACCATTAGGATTGACATTGGAGAGCATTAGGCAACCTGGAGAAGGAAGTTTTTAGGAATCCATGCTCACTTTCCAATTAGGCTTTGCTACAATCATAAGTGTGACCTTTGCATTCTTTTGTCTAGAATATCACAGTGATAAAATGTATATGCAGATCAGGTGACATGAGTATTACTTCCACCATTGCTGGGAGCAGTATGTTGAAGACGTATCAATTAGTATTTGGGGGTACAAATAGGTGAACCCTGGGTCTATGATTATAGAGATAATGCATGAATAGACCACACTGTGAATAAATAATATAACTGCTTCCAATTTAAATAATGGATTGAATTGATATCTGAAACTACATAGGAAATCTTATATTGATACACAATCATTCATTCGTACCAGTTATACATCTAATGGCAATATTAGGGTTATGGTTTACCATGAAGGGTGTGTGAGTTTTGCTTCAAAAGTGATTATGGAAATGGAAAATCACGTGTTTGGAATGAAGTCTCATGAACAAACCAGTCAAGAAACATGGAGGAATACATGTGTTGTGAAGCAGGAAGTGATTGAAAGTGAACCAAATGCCTAGAAATTTTTAAACTTGAGGAGGAAATGTATATCCTATGATGTGCATCAGCTGAAGAAATAGTAAGGTACCAGTGTTGAATAAAAATGAACGTCAAAATACACATCATGTCCCATAGGAATCTACTTGCATTGATGTTAAACTGGGTCAGTTACTGTAGAAAGATTAGGATTTCTATGCACCATCCACTGAAGTTAGTTTTCAGTACTAGGAAAAAATATGTATTTCAGGTGGATAAATATTTCTGAGAATAATCTTGTGAAAAGTTGATTATAAATCCACATATATGAACATGAATGAATTTAGGGAATGTATCATAAGACACATATATTTCATATTTTGAAAAATCTGGAGAGTTTGTGTGTATATATATATATATATATATATATATATATATACAAAAAAACACAAACACAGACATTAAAAATCTGAAATATATATGCCAATCGAAATTCATCATGAAATATATGTCATCCACAGATCCAAAAATATTCATTTTACTGAACATGGATTTTTGTATCATGTTGTTCAAGTAGGAAGCTCACCCATAGGTTGAATTTTCAGTTCCAACAGCGTTTGGGAGGAGTGATCTCTTCTCACAATTTGTATCTGCCAAGTCAGCCACCTCACAAGAATATACGTGGGATACCAGGTAGGATTCTATATGTGCATGTAAAAATACATGTGCTGAATAGGCTACAGAGAAAGGGAGACAGGAATTCACATATTTGTTAACTTTAAAAACACATGGAGAACTATTTCTATTCAATTGGACGAGATTTATAACACCTACCCTTTATAATGCAAAAGGCAAGTGCAACTATACACCATGCCTCCTCTGAACTGCTTGTATTACTATTCTGTTTGGGTTATTTTTCTCCATCATATTAGGATTCATAGTCAGAGTCTAGTAGGGTATGGGTTAGTGTCAGGGAATCAGTATTTCAAATGGAAAATAGGAAATGAATCCAATGTGTATGCAAATACGTGCTACACAAAAATCTTCCCACTCTCATCCAGAACAATGCCTTGACATGACCTTCGCCCCAAGGAAGAAGCAACTCGAGGGGAAGAGTTAGAAAATCTGTGAATACATATGTGGAATGGAAAATGCTCAGGAGTTCACAACCTTGGAGGTGGTAGAGGAGTTTCCATAAGTAAGGGACAGGATAAACACTCCACAAACATGGAGCTCTGCTGGCCTAAAGACTTGGTGAGAAACTGCCTCTGAGGTTGGGCACTTGACATCTATGTTGTTGTCAGGAGCTTTAGCTTCCTTTGTAGTGAGACCATCAAAGCTGGGTCTGCATCTATGTGACCTGGAGGACATGGTTTCTGATTTTCCAATGAACATGAGGCAGAAGTGCTGAATTCTCTCTTTGTAGGTCCACAGTGGCCACTGGAGGCTAAGTGTCTCCCCGTGTGGACTGGGAAGCCATTTGGTCCTCCTCTACTTTTCGTGGTGTTTCTTGCTGCTGCACTGGGAGTTTGGTATTTGCTTCATGAAATACAAGGAGTTCAACTGGGACACAGTGCTGGAGGGAGTTCTGTCACGTGTGGTGGGTCAGGGTCCTAGGAGAATGCACCAACCAGTCTTCTATCCCACAGAGCTTGCCCCCTTGACCCTAGCAACCTGATTCTGAACATTGCCCTGAAACCTCTCCATATAACAAGATGCCTTTACATAGAAGTGTCTGCTGGCTGCACCATGTCAGTCACAAGCCATTTGGAACCCAATGTCAGATCCACATGGCCCTACCACAGAGGTTTTATCACACTCCTGCACACCACTTCTCTAGGCCCACTACTCAGCAGGCCCACTACTCAACTTACTGGCATCTCTGTTCTACACCATTTTCATAAAACCCAGTCAATCAAGGCACCGTCTGGTACACTCCTGATCAGCAACAGGACATCCAAAGGTTCTCCAGTGCCACCTGGTCATGGGAACTGAAAAATTTCATGGTATTTATCTAGCCATTTTTAAAGGATGAAGTTGGAGGCACTGTGGGTTTCCATTCATTCAGGAACCATTAAATGGTGAGGAAGCTCATTTCAATGAAAGCTCTGGAGAACTCTCACAAACAAGGCTTCCCAAAGAGTGGCCAAAAGGTCGCATGAAGCCAGGCCCATTGAGGTCTACAATGTGAGGTCCATGTGTGTTTTGACTCTCAACGATGGCTGCCAGGTCTGGAAGAATAAAATCATGGGATATCCTGGCTGAGATTCCCAGTGCTCTGTGGAAAGCCAACCTGGGCCTAGATCTCAGATTCCAAGGGTGACTCTCATGCGTGGCCTCCTAAAATCTCAACACAATTCATGGCAATACTTCTCTGAGGTCAGTTCCAGAGCTCAGTCTCCAAGGGGAATCACACCAGAGTTCACGCCAAGGTGGACCCAGTCATCTCTTCCAACCGCCACACAAATGACCACAATTCAAACCAAAACACTGCCACATGGCCCTCATCTTCTTCCATATACACACTCATCATAACCTCTGGCTGGAGGTTTCCATCAGGGGCTCAGCCCAAGAGAGTGTCCAATAGAAGCTCCCTTGCCCCTCATTTGCCTAATATCAGGGTGGCCTGGACAGCCTTCCTGTGCACCAGGAGTGATCAAAGAGGCCTGCCTTTAATACTGCTCTGCTTCTCCAATTTGAGGCCTACTGACTGCGGGGTATAGATTCTTTGTGTGAATTGGAGTCAGGAGAAAACCCAAGCGCCTATGGGCTAGCCTCTGCAGGGCTTTGAAGAACTCATTTGACCCAAAGGATCCCTATGCTCTCTTGACGGAGGTCAGGAACCTTACAGAGGAAGGCGAGAGACTTCATGCAAAATGACTGCCTTTTTGCCATCTTGGCTTTGGATGCACACATGGGATCTTTCTTCAATCCATCAGGTGCTGAAAATCTAAGCCACAGCCTCACACAGGGCCAAGAGGCTGATTCAGACACATCCCTTTGCAAAGCAATGAAGCAAAGAGCCACAGGTGATGCCCATTCATTTCCATTTGAAAACTGTTTTCTTCAGGCTTCCCAAAGGGGTGCCCTGAGGCAAAGGCCTTCCTGACATTCAGGGCAACAGAACAATAGGTAAGCAAAAGGCCCAAAGCAGGCTTTCTCCACTGAGACTTTACTGGTCCCACTGATATCTGAGTTTTCTGAGATGCTCACCATTCCTTTCAGCTATCCAGTACATGGCCATGTCACAGAGCTTGGAGGTGGTACATATCTTGGACACAAAACCATGAGCCTATTCTGGAGAGTGGCCAGAATTCAGGAAGAAAACAGGAACTTAGGAAGATAGTAGGTGTTGCCCATCCATAAGGCAAGCCGCAGTCCACTCATAAATTGGGCAGGATGAAGACTGGGAAGCTTTCTACTAGACAGGACACATCCATTGATGCATTCTCTTTTCTAATGTCTACAACCAGGGACACAGTGAGATACACAAACTTAGAAACACTCGCCTTGTCCAAAGACTTACTGGAAACAGTCCACTCCAAACAAACAAACCGCCTTTCCTACCTATTCTCAGAACATGAGACAAATCCACAAACTCACCCCCACACCCACAAAGGCACCTCCTTCCCCCAAGTAGGTCTGTGACTACCCGGAGTGTCGTCTGACTGCTGGGCCATACTATGTTCCCCCGAAATGGCCTGTCCTGTCTCAGATCTGGCCTCCTTGGCCAACTCTGTGAAGTTGTCAGGAGCCAGCGGTGAGCCACTACCTGCTTTCTCAGGCAAGGCCCTCTTCAGTGCTTTCCTGGCATTTGGCCATCCTCACATCAGTAGGTACCAAGGAAGACTGACTCTGTCCTTGGTAAATCCAAACAAGTGAGCCCACTGGGACTGGGACTGGGACTGCCTCTGGGTGCCTGGCTTCCTGGATCCCAAGTTCAGAGAGTTCCATCACCAAGGAAGTGAGGTGAGGTCACTTCCTTCAGGAACTGAATGAGGTCACTGCCTCGGCAACCACTGTGTCCCAACAGTTGCTTGCAAGGGTCCCAGGAGATGGAGGCTGCCCCTGCTTCCTGTGACACTTTCACAAGTTAGAATGGAATATCAACCATAGGCACCAAGGAACAGCTCTCCACACAGGCCTGCTTTGGTCCATCTTGTCTACATTAAGAAGAGAGAGGCTCATTCAGACACATCCCTTCATCCTGACCAGGTTGTTTGCCATGGAAGATGAGTTTTGCTCTCTCAGGTCCTTCATAGCTGCCTACATCTTCTCCAGGGTTCATTTCTGCATGGACCTTTGAGGTTCTCAGCAGGTGGAAGATCCCCTCCATTCCTGTATTGTAAGACCAACTCTGTCCCTGCTCTTCTGTAAAGTTCGATTGAGGGAACAGTGTCTGGTTAGGGTTAAGAACATGTTCGATTTGGGTTAGGAATCATTCTGCTAGTTGTAGAATGGTATTGGGAACCTGCGATATTTGTAATCATATATAGGTGAAATATATGTATGAAAACAGAAATCTAAGTAAGATTTGAAGGCCAGAAGGGCATTGGGCCCTTGATTGGGATACTTAGCTTTGAATTACATTCTGCACAGATGTCTCAGATCAATTGATCTACAATGGCATAGGACCTTGTACCTTGGATGATTGAATGTAGAAGAGAACATCCAGTCAAAAAGGGATAGTAGGTAAGATTAGGAAGCTAGTCGGTAGGTTTAGGAAGAAGAGTGAGTATAAAATTTGGACCAAAAGTTCTTTAGCAATAGGGTATGGGTTAGAGAGTGAATGTAAATGTCAGCACATGTGAAGAGTCAGTCACAATGATGAACTGGGGAAAAATATGTAGGAAAGCAGATATCAATAGAGACATTAGGAAATCAGGCAAAGTGATAGGATTAGACAGTTTCAACAGGGTTGAGGATGAATATGTAATCTTAGGAAGAAACAAATGTGTAGTCACCAATAGGATTGACATTGGAGAGCATTAGGCAACCTGGAGAAGGAAGTTTTTAGGAATCCATGCTCACTTTCCAATTATCTTTGCTACAATCATAAGTGTGAACTTTGCATTTTGTGTCCAGAATATCACAGTGATAAAATGTATATGCAGATCAGGTGACATGAGTATTACTTCCACCATTGCTGGGAGCAGTATGTTGAAGACGTATCAATTAGTCTTTGGGGGTACAAATAGGTGTACCCTGGGTCTATGAATATAGAGTTAATGCATGAATAGACCATACTGTGAATAAATAATATAACTGCTTCCAATTTAAATAATGGATTGAATTGATATCTGAAACTACATAGGAAATCTTATATTGATACACAATCATTCATTCCTACCAGTTATACATCTAATGGCAATATTAGGGTTATGGTTTACCATGAAGGGTGTGTGAGTTTTGCTTCAAAAGTGATTATGGAAATGGAAAATCACGTGTTTGGAATGAAGTCTCATGAACAAACCAGTCAAGAAACATGGAGGAATACATGTGTTGTGAAGCAGGAAGTGATTGAAAGTGAACCAAATGCCTAGAAATTTTTAAACTTGAGGAGGAAATGTATATCCTATGATGTGCATCAGCTGAAGAAATAGTAAGGTACCAGTGTTGAATAAAAATGAACGTCAAAATACACATCATGTCCCATAGGAATCTACTTGCATTGATGTTAAACTGGGTCAGTTACTGTAGAAAGATTAGGATTTCTATGCACCATCCACTGAAGTTAGTTTTCAGTACTAGGAAAACAATATGTATTTCAGGTGGATAAATATTTCTGAGAATAATCTTGTGAAAAGTTGATTATAAATCCACATATATGAACATGAATGAATTTAGGGAATGTATCATAAGACACATATATTTCATATTTTGAAAAATCTGGAGAGTTTGTGTGTGTGTGTGTGTATATATATATATATATATATATATATATATATATATATATATATACAAAAAAAACACAAACACAGACATTAAAAATCTGAAATATATATGCCAATCGAAATTCATCATGAAATATATGTCATCCACAGATCCAAAAATATTCATTTTACTGAACATGGATTTTTGTATCATGTTGTTCAAGTAGGAAGCTCACCCATAGGTTGAACTTTCAGTTCCAACAGCGTTTGGAAGGAGTGATCTCTTCTCACAATTTGTATCTGCCAAGTCAGCCACCTCACAAGAATATACGTGGGATACCAGGTAGGATTCTATATGTGCATGTAAAAATACATGTGCTGAATAGGCTACAGAGAAAGGGAGACAGGAATTCACATATTTGTTAACTTTAAAAACACATGGAGAACTATTTCTATTCAATTGGACTAGATTTATAAAACCTACCCTTTATAATGCAAAAGGCAATGCAACTATACACCATGCCTCCTCTGAACTGCTTGTATTTCTATTCTGTTTGGGTTATTTTTCTCCATCATATTAGGATTCATAGTCAGAGTCTAGTAGGGTATGGGTTAGTGTCAGGGAATCAGTATTTCAAATGGAAAATAGGAAATGAATCCAATGTGTATGCAAATACGTGCTACACAAAAATCTTCCCACTCTCATCCAGAACAATGCCTTGACATGACCTTCGCCCCAAGGAAGAAGCAACTCGAGGGGAAGAGTTAGAAAATCTGTGAATACATATGTTGAATGGAAAATGCTCAGGAGTTCACAACCTAGGAGGTGGTAGAGGAGTTTCCATAAGTAAGGGACAGGATAAACACTCCTCAAACATGGAGCTCTGCTGGCCTAAAGACTTGGTGAGAAACTGCCTCTGAGGTTGGGCACTTGAAATCTATGTTGTTGTCAGGAGCTTTAGCTTCCTTTGTAGTGAGACCATCAAAGCTGGGTCTGCATCTATGTGACCTGGAGGACATGGTTTCTGATTTTCCAATGAACATGAGGCAGAAGTGCTGAATTCTCTCTTTGTAGGTCCACAGTGGCCACTGGAGGCTAAGTGTCTCCCCGTGTGGACTGGGAAGCCATTTGGTCCTCCTCTACTTTTCGTGGTGTTTCTTGCTGCTGCACTGGGAGTTTGGTATTTGCTTCATGAAATACAAGGAGTTCAACTGGGACACAGTGCTGGAGGGAGTTCTGTCACGTGTGGTGGGTCAGGGTCCTAGGAGAATGCACCAACCAGTCTTCTATCCCACAGAGCTTGCCCCCTTGACCCTAGCAACCTGATTCTGAACATTGCCCTGAAACCTCTCCATATAACAAGATGCCTTTACTTATAAGTGTCTGCCAGCTGCACCATGTCATTCACAAGCCATTTGGAAGCCAATGTCAGATCCACATGGCCCTACCACAGAGGTTTTATCACACTCCTGCACACCACTTCTCTAGGCCCACTACTCAGCAGGCCCCAACTTACTGGCATCTCTGTTCTACACCATTTTCATAAAACCCAGTCAATCAAGGCACCGTCTGGTACACTCCTGATCAGCAACAGGACATCCAAAGGTTCTCCAGTGCCACCTGGTCATGGGAACTTAAAAATTTCATGGTATTTATCTAGCCATTTTTAAAGGATGAAGTTGGAGGCACTGTGGGTTTCCATTCATTCAGGAACCATTAAATGGTGAGGAAGCTCATTTCAATGAAAGCTCTGGAGAACTCTCACAAACAAGGCTTCCCAAAGAGTGGCCAAATGGTCGCATGAAGCCAGGCCCATTGAGGTCTACAATGTGAGGTCCATGTGTGTTTTGACTCTCAACGATGGCTGCCAGGTCTGGAAGAATAAAATCATGGGATATCCTGGCTGAGATTCCCAGTGCTCTGTGGAAAGCCAACCTGGGCCTAGATCTCAGATTCCAAGGGTGACTCTCATGCGTGGCCTCCTAAAATCTCAACACAATTCATGGCAATACTTCTCTGAGGTCAGTTCCAGAGCTCAGTCTCCAAGGGGAATCACACCAGAGTTCACGCCAAGGTGGACCCAGTCATCTCTTCCAACCGCCACACAAATGACCACAATTCAAACCAAAACACTGCCACATGGCCCTCTTCTTCTTCCATATACACACTCATCATAACCTCTGGCTGGAGGTTTCCATCAGGGGCTCAGCCCAAGAGAGTGTCCAATAGAAGCTCCCTTGCCCCTCATTTGCCTAATATCAGGGTGGCCTGGACAGCCTTCCTGTGCACCAGGAGTGATCAAAGAGGCCTGCCTTTAATACTGCTCTGCTTCTCCAATTTGAGGCCTACTGACTGCGGGGTATAGATTCTTTGTGTGAATTGGAGTCAGGAGAAAACCCAAGCGCCTATGGGCTAGCCTCTGCAGGGCTTTGAAGAACTCATTTGACCCAAAGGATCCCTATGCTCTCTTGACGGAGGTCAGGAACCTTACAGAGGAAGGCGAGAGACTTCATGCAAAATGACTGCGTTTTTGCCATCTTGGCTTTGCATGCACACATGGGATCTTTCTTCAGTCCATCAGGTTCTGACAATCTAAGCCACAGCCTCACACAGGGCCAAGAGGCTGATTCAGACACATCCCTTTGCAAAGCAATGAAGCAAAGAGCCACAGGTGATGCCCATTCATTTCCATTTGAAAACTGTTTTCTTCAGGCTTCCCAAAGGGGTGCCCTGAGGCAAAGGCCTTCCTGACATTCAGGGCAACAGAACAATAGGTAAGCAAAAGCCCCAAAGCAGGCTTTCTCCACTGAGACTTTACTGGTCCCACTGATATCTGAGTTTTCTGAGATGCTCACCATTCCTTTCAGCTATCCAGTACATGGCCATGTCACAGAGCTTGGAGGTGGTACATATCTTGGACACAAAACCATGAGCCTATTCTGGAGAGTGGCCAGAATTCAGGAAGAAAACAGGAACTTAGGAAGATAGTAGGTGTTGCCCATCCATAAGGCAAGCCACAGTCCACTCATAAATTGGGCAGGATGAAGACTGGGAAGCTTTCTACTAGACAGGACACATCCATTGATGCATTCTCTTTTCTAATGTCTACAACCAGGGACACAGTGAGATACACAAACTTAGAAACACTCGCCTTGTCCAAAGACTTACTGGAAACAGTCCACTCCAAACAAACAAACCGCCTTTCCTACCTATTCTCAGAACATGAGACAAATCCACAAACTCACCCCCACACCCACAAAGGCACCTCCTTCCCCCAAGTAGGTCTGTGACTACCCGGAGTGTCGTCTGACTGCTGGGCCATACTATGTTCCCCCGAAATGGCCTGTCCTGTCTCAGATCTGGCCTCCTTGGCCAACTCTGTGAAGTTGTCAGGAGCCAGCGGTGAGCCACTACCTGCTTTCTCAGGCAAGGCCCTCTTCAGTGCTTTCCTGGCATTTGGCCATCCTCACATCAGTAGGTACCAAGGAAGACTGACTCTGTCCTTGGTAAATCCAAACAAGTGAGCCCACTGGGACTGGGACTGGGACTGCCTCTGGGTGCCTGGCTTCCTGGATCCCAAGTTCAGAGAGTTCCATCACCAAGGAAGTGAGGTGAGGTCACTTCCTTCAGGAACTGAATGAGGTCACTGCCTCGGCAACCACTGTGTCCCAACAGTTGCTTGCAAGGGTCCCAGGAGATGGAGGCTGCCCCTGCTTCCTGTGACACTTTCACAAGTTAGAATGGAATATCAACCATAGGCACCAAGGAACAGCTCTCCACACAGGCCTGCTTTGGTCCATCTTGTCTACATTAAGAAGAGACAGGCTCATTCAGACACATCCCTTCATCCTGACCAGGTTGTTTGCCATGGAAGATGACTTTTGCTCTCTCAGGTCCTTCATAGCTGCCTACATCTTCTCCAGGGTTCATTTCTGCATGGACCTTTGAGGTTCTCAGCAGGTGGAAGATCCCGTCCATTCCTGTATTGTAAGACCAACTCTGTCCCTGCTCTTCTGTAAAGTTCGATTGAGGGAACAGTGTCTGGTTAGGGTTAAGAACATGTTCGATTTGGGTTAGGAATCATTCTGCTAGTTGTAGAATGGTATTGGGAACCTGCGATATTTGTAATCATATATAGGTGAAATATATGTATGAAAACAGAAATCTAAGTAAGATTTGAAGGCCAGAAGGGCATTGGGCCCTTGATTGGGATACTTAGCTTTGAATTACATTCTGCACAGATGTCTCAGATCAATTGATCTACAATGGCATAGGACCTTGTACCTTGGATGATTGAATGTAGAAGAGAACATCCAGTCAAAAAGGGATAGTAGGTAAGATTAGGAAGCTAGTCGGTAGGTTTAGGAAGAAGAGTGAGTATAAAATTTGGACCAAAAGTTCTTTAGCAATAGGGTATGGGTTAGAGAGTGAATGTAAATGTCAGCACATGTGAAGAGTCAGTCACAATGATGAACTGGGGAAAAATATGTAGGAAAGCAGATATCAATAGAGACATTAGGAAATCAGGCAAAGTGATAGGATTAGACAGTTTCAACAGGGTTGAGGATGAATATGTAATCTTAGGAAGAAACAAATGTGTAGTCACCAATAGGATTGACATTGGAGAGCATTAGGCAACCTGGAGAAGGAAGTTTTTAGGAATCCATGCTCACTTTCCAATTAGGCTTTGCTACAATCATAAGTGTGACCTTTGCATTTTGTGTCCAGAATATCACAGTGATAAAATGTATATGCAGATCAGGTGACATGAGTATTACTTCCACCATTGCTGGGAGCAGTATGTTGAAGACGTATCAATTAGTCTTTGGGGGTACAAATAGGTGTACCCTGGGTCTATGAATATAGAGTTAATGCATGAATAGACCATACTGTGAATTAATAATATAACTGCTTCCAATTTAAATAATGGATTGAATTGATATCTGAAACTACATAGGAAATCTTATATTGATACACAATCATTCATTCCTACCAGTTATACATCTAATGGCAATATTAGGGTTATGGTTTACCATGAAGGGTGTGTGAGTTTTGCTTCAAAAGTGATTATGGAAATGGAAAATCACGTGTTTGGAATGAAGTCTCATGAACAAACCAGTCAAGAAACATGGAGGAATACATGTGTTGTGAAGCAGGAAGTGATTGAAAGTGAACGAAATGCCTAGAAATTTTTAAACTTGAGGAGGAAATGTATATCCTATGATGTGCATCAGCTGAAGAAATAGTAAGGTACCAGTGTTGAATAAAAATGAACGTCAAAATACACATCATGTCCCATAGGAATCTACTTGCATTGATGTTAAACTGGGTCAGTTACTGTAGAAAGATTAGGATTTCTATGCACCATCCACTGAAGTTAGTTTTCAGTACTAGGAAAACAATATGTATTTCAGGTGGATAAATATTTCTGAGAATAATCTTGTGAAAAGTTGATTATAAATCCACATATATGAACATGAATGAATTTAGGGAATGTATCATAAGACACATATATTTCATATTTTGAAAAATCTGGAGAGTTTGTGTGTGTGTGTGTGTATATATATATATATATATATATATATATATATATATACAAAAAAAACACAAACACAGACATTAAAAATCTGAAATATATATGCCAATCGAAATTCATCATGAAATATATGTCATCCACAGATCCAAAAATATTCATTTTACTGAACATGGATTTTTGTATCATGTTGTTCAAGTAGGAAGCTCACCCATAGGTTGAACTTTCAGTTCCAACAGCGTTTGGAAGGAGTGATCTCTTCTCACAATTTGTATCTGCCAAGTCAGCCACCTCACAAGAATATACGTGGGATACCAGGTAGGATTCTATATGTGCATGTAAAAATACATGTGCTGAATAGGCTACAGAGAAAGGGAGACAGGAATTCACATATTTGTTAACTTTAAAAACACATGGAGAACTATTTCTATTCAATTGGACTAGATTTATAAAACCTACCCTTTATAATGCAAAAGGCAATGCAACTATACACCATGCCTCCTCTGAACTGCTTGTATTTCTATTCTGTTTGGGTTATTTTTCTCCATCATATTAGGATTCATAGTCAGAGTCTAGTAGGGTATGGGTTAGTGTCAGGGAATCAGTATTTCAAATGGAAAATAGGAAATGAATCCAATGTGTATGCAAATACGTGCTACACAAAAATCTTCCCACTCTCATCCAGAACAATGCCTTGACATGACCTTCGCCCCAAGGAAGAAGCAACTCGAGGGGAAGAGTTAGAAAATCTGTGAATACATATGTTGAATGGAAAATGCTCAGGAGTTCACAACCTAGGAGGTGGTAGAGGAGTTTCCATAAGTAAGGGACAGGATAAACACTCCTCAAACATGGAGCTCTGCTGGCCTAAAGACTTGGTGAGAAACTGCCTCTGAGGTTGGGCACTTGAAATCTATGTTGTTGTCAGGAGCTTTAGCTTCCTTTGTAGTGAGACCATCAAAGCTGGGTCTGCATCTATGTGACCTGGAGGACATGGTTTCTGATTTTCCAATGAACATGAGGCAGAAGTGCTGAATTCTCTCTTTGTAGGTCCACAGTGGCCACTGGAGGCTAAGTGTCTCCCCGTGTGGACTGGGAAGCCATTTGGTCCTCCTCTACTTTTCGTGGTGTTTCTTGCTGCTGCACTGGGAGTTTGGTATTTGCTTCATGAAATACAAGGAGTTCAACTGGGACACAGTGCTGGAGGGAGTTCTGTCACGTGTGGTGGGTCAGGGTCCTAGGAGAATGCACCAACCAGTCTTCTATCCCACAGAGCTTGCCCCCTTGACCCTAGCAACCTGATTCTGAACATTGCCCTGAAACCTCTCCATATAACAAGATGCCTTTACTTATAAGTGTCTGCCAGCTGCACCATGTCATTCACAAGCCATTTGGAAGCCAATGTCAGATCCACATGGCCCTACCACAGAGGTTTTATCACACTCCTGCACACCACTTCTCTAGGCCCACTACTCAGCAGGCCCCAACTTACTGGCATCTCTGTTCTACACCATTTTCATAAAACCCAGTCAATCAAGGCACCGTCTGGTACACTCCTGATCAGCAACAGGACATCCAAAGGTTCTCCAGTGCCACCTGGTCATGGGAACTTAAAAATTTCATGGTATTTATCTAGCCATTTTTAAAGGATGAAGTTGGAGGCACTGTGGGTTTCCATTCATTCAGGAACCATTAAATGGTGAGGAAGCTCATTTCAATGAAAGCTCTGGAGAACTCTCACAAACAAGGCTTCCCAAAGAGTGGCCAAAAGGTCGCATGAAGCCAGGCCCATTGAGGTCTACAATGTGAGGTCCATGTGTGTTTTGACTCTCAACGATGGCTGCCAGGTCTGGAAGAATAAAATCATGGGATATCCTGGCTGAGATTCCCAGTGCTCTGTGGAAAGCCAACCTGGGCCTAGATCTCAGATTCCAAGGGTGACTCTCATGCGTGGCCTCCTAAAATCTCAACACAATTCATGGCAATACTTCTCTGAGGTCAGTTCCAGAGCTCAGTCTCCAAGGGGAATCACACCAGAGTTCACGCCAAGGTGGACCCAGTCATCTCTTCCAACCGCCACACAAATGACCACAATTCAAACCAAAACACTGCCACATGGCCCTCTTCTTCTTCCATATACACACTCATCATAACCTCTGGCTGGAGGTTTCCATCAGGGGCTCAGCCCAAGAGAGTGTCCAATAGAAGCTCCCTTGCCCCTCATTTGCCTAATATCAGGGTGGCCTGGACAGCCTTCCTGTGCACCAGGAGTGATCAAAGAGGCCTGCCTTTAATACTGCTCTGCTTCTCCAATTTGAGGCCTACTGACTGCGGGGTATAGATTCTTTGTGTGAATTGGAGTCAGGAGAAAACCCAAGCGCCTATGGGCTAGCCTCTGCAGGGCTTTGAAGAACTCATTTGACCCAAAGGATCCCTATGCTCTCTTGACGGAGGTCAGGAACCTTACAGAGGAAGGCGAGAGACTTCATGCAAAATGACTGCGTTTTTGCCATCTTGGCTTTGCATGCACACATGGGATCTTTCTTCAGTCCATCAGGTTCTGACAATCTAAGCCACAGCCTCACACAGGGCCAAGAGGCTGATTCAGACACATCCCTTTGCAAAGCAATGAAGCAAAGAGCCACAGGTGATGCCCATTCATTTCCATTTGAAAACTGTTTTCTTCAGGCTTCCCAAAGGGGTGCCCTGAGGCAAAGGCCTTCCTGACATTCAGGGCAACAGAACAATAGGTAAGCAAAAGCCCCAAAGCAGGCTTTCTCCACTGAGACTTTACTGGTCCCACTGATATCTGAGTTTTCTGAGATGCTCACCATTCCTTTCAGCTATCCAGTACATGGCCATGTCACAGAGCTTGGAGGTGGTACATATCTTGGACACAAAACCATGAGCCTATTCTGGAGAGTGGACAGAATTCAGGAAGAAAACAGGAACTTAGGAAGATAGTAGGTGTTGCCCATCCATAAGGCAAGCCGCAGTCCACTCATAAATTGGGCAGGATGAAGACTGGGAAGCTTTCTACTAGACAGGACACATCCATTGATGCATTCTCTTTTCTAATGTCTACAACCAGGGACACAGTGAGATACACAAACTTAGAAACACTCGCCTTGTCCAAAGACTTACTGGAAACAGTCCACTCCAAACAAACAAACCGCCTTTCCTACCTATTCTCAGAACATGAGACAAATCCACAAACTCACCCCCACACCCACAAAGGCACCTCCTTCCCCCAAGTAGGTCTGTGACTACCCGGAGTGTCGTCTGACTGCTGGGCCATACTATGTTCCCCCGAAATGGCCTGTCCTGTCTCAGATCTGGCCTCCTTGGCCAACTCTGTGAAGTTGTCAGGAGCCAGCGGTGAGCCACTACCTGCTTTCTCAGGCAAGGCCCTCTTCAGTGCTTTCCTGGCATTTGGCCATCCTCACATCAGTAGGTACCAAGGAAGACTGACTCTGTCCTTGGTAAATCCAAACAAGTGAGCCCACTGGGACTGGGACTGGGACTGCCTCTGGGTGCCTGGCTTCCTGGATCCCAAGTTCAGAGAGTTCCATCACCAAGGAAGTGAGGTGAGGTCACTTCCTTCAGGAACTGAATGAGGTCACTGCCTCGGCAACCACTGTGTCCCAACAGTTGCTTGCAAGGGTCCCAGGAGATGGAGGCTGCCCCTGCTTCCTGTGACACTTTCACAAGTTAGAATGGAATATCAACCATAGGCACCAAGGAACAGCTCTCCACACAGGCCTGCTTTGGTCCATCTTGTCTACATTAAGAAGAGACAGGCTCATTCAGACACATCCCTTCATCCTGACCAGGTTGTTTGCCATGGAAGATGACTTTTGCTCTCTCAGGTCCTTCATAGCTGCCTACATCTTCTCCAGGGTTCATTTCTGCATGGACCTTTGAGGTTCTCAGCAGGTGGAAGATCCCGTCCATTCCTGTATTGTAAGACCAACTCTGTCCCTGCTCTTCTGTAAAGTTCGATTGAGGGAACAGTGTCTGGTTAGGGTTAAGAACATGTTCCATTTGGGTTAGGAATCATTCTGCTAGTTGTAGAATGGTATTGGGAACCTGCGATATTTGTAATCATATATAGGTGAAATATATGTATGAAAACAGAAATCTAAGTAAGATTTGAAGGCCAGAAGGGCATTGGGCCCTTGATTGGGATACTTAGCTTTGAATTACATTCTGCACAGATGTCTCAGATCAATTGATCTACAATGGCATAGGACCTTGTACCTTGGATGATTGAATGTAGAAGAGAACATCCAGTCAAAAAGGGATAGTAGGTAAGATTAGGAAGCTAGTCGGTAGGTTTAGGAAGAAGAGTGAGTATAAAATTTGGACCAAAAGTTCTTTAGCAATAGGGTATGGGTTAGAGAGTGAATGTAAATGTCAGCACATGTGAAGAGTCAGTCACAATGATGAACTGGGGAAAAATATGTAGGAAAGCAGATATCAATAGAGACATTAGGAAATCAGGCAAAGTGATAGGATTAGACAGTTTCAACAGGGTTGAGGATGAATATGTAATCTTAGGAAGAAACAAATGTGTAGTCACCAATAGGATTGACATTGGAGAGCATTAGGCAACCTGGAGAAGGAAGTTTTTAGGAATCCATGCTCACTTTCCAATTAGGCTTTGCTACAATCATAAGTGTGACCTTTGCATTTTGTGTCCAGAATATCACAGTGATAAAATGTATATGCAGATCAGGTGACATGAGTATTACTTCCACCATTGCTGGGAGCAGTATGTTGAAGACGTATCAATTAGTCTTTGGGGGTACAAATAGGTGTACCCTGGGTCTATGAATATAGAGTTAATGCATGAATAGACCATACTGTGAATTAATAATATAACTGCTTCCAATTTAAATAATGGATTGAATTGATATCTGAAACTACATAGGAAATCTTATATTGATACACAATCATTCATTCCTACCAGTTATACATCTAATGGCAATATTAGGGTTATGGTTTACCATGAAGGGTGTGTGAGTTTTGCTTCAAAAGTGATTATGGAAATGGAAAATCACGTGTTTGGAATGAAGTCTCATGAACAAACCAGTCAAGAAACATGGAGGAATACATGTGTTGTGAAGCAGGAAGTGATTGAAAGTGAACGAAATGCCTAGAAATTTTTAAACTTGAGGAGGAAATGTATATCCTATGATGTGCATCAGCTGAAGAAATAGTAAGGTACCAGTGTTGAATAAAAATGAACGTCAAAATACACATCATGTCCCATAGGAATCTACTTGCATTGATGTTAAACTGGGTCAGTTACTGTAGAAAGATTAGGATTTCTATGCACCATCCACTGAAGTTAGTTTTCAGTACTAGGAAAACAATATGTATTTCAGGTGGATAAATATTTCTGAGAATAATCTTGTGAAAAGTTGATTATAAATCCACATATATGAACATGAATGAATTTAGGGAATGTATCATAAGACACATATATTTCATATTTTGAAAAATCTGGAGAGTTTGTGTGTGTGTGTGTGTGTATATATATATATATATATATATATATATATATATATACAAAAAAAACACAAACAGAGACATTAAAAATCTGAAATATATATGCCAATCGAAATTCATCATGAAATATATGTCATCCACAGATCCAAAAATATTCATTTTACTGAACATGGATTTTTGTATCATGTTGTTCAAGTAGGAAGCTCACCCATAGGTTGAACTTTCAGTTCCAACAGCGTTTGGAAGGAGTGATCTCTTCTCACAATTTGTATCTGCCAAGTCAGCCACCTCACAAGAATATACGTGGGATACCAGGTAGGATTCTATATGTGCATGTAAAAATACATGTGCTGAATAGGCTACAGAGAAAGGGAGACAGGAATTCACATATTTGTTAACTTTAAAAACACATGGAGAACTATTTCTATTCAATTGGACTAGATTTATAAAACCTACCCTTTATAATGCAAAAGGCAATGCAACTATACACCATGCCTCCTCTGAACTGCTTGTATTTCTATTCTGTTTGGGTTATTTTTCTCCATCATATTAGGATTCATAGTCAGAGTCTAGTAGGGTATGGGTTAGTGTCAGGGAATCAGTATTTCAAATGGAAAATAGGAAATGAATCCAATGTGTATGCAAATACGTGCTACACAAAAATCTTCCCACTCTCATCCAGAACAATGCCTTGACATGACCTTCGCCCCAAGGAAGAAGCAACTCGAGGGGAAGAGTTAGAAAATCTGTGAATACATATGTTGAATGGAAAATGCTCAGGAGTTCACAACCTAGGAGGTGGTAGAGGAGTTTCCATAAGTAAGGGACAGGATAAACACTCCTCAAACATGGAGCTCTGCTGGCCTAAAGACTTGGTGAGAAACTGCCTCTGAGGTTGGGCACTTGAAATCTATGTTGTTGTCAGGAGCTTTAGCTTCCTTTGTAGTGAGACCATCAAAGCTGGGTCTGCATCTATGTGACCTGGAGGACATGGTTTCTGATTTTCCAATGAACATGAGGCAGAAGTGCTGAATTCTCTCTTTGTAGGTCCACAGTGGCCACTGGAGGCTAAGTGTCTCCCCTTGTGGACTGGGAAGCCATTTGGTCCTCCTCTACTTTTCGTGGTGTTTCTTGCTGCTGCACTGGGAGTTTGGTATTTGCTTCATGAAATACAAGGAGTTCAACTGGGACACAGTGCTGGAGGGAGTTCTGTCACGTGTGGTGGATCAGGGTCCTAGGAGAATGCACCAACCAGTCTTCTATCCCACAGAGCTTGCCCCCTTGACCCTAGCAACCTGATTCTGAACATTGCCCTGAAACCTCTCCATATAACAAGATGCCTTTACTTATAAGTGTCTGCCAGCTGCACCATGTCATTCACAAGCCATTTGGAAGCCAATGTCAGATCCACATGGCCCTACCACAGAGGTTTTATCACACTCCTGCACACCACTTCTCTAGGCCCACTACTCAGCAGGCCCCAACTTACTGCCATCTCTGTTCTACACCATTTTCATAAAACCCAGTCAATCAAGGCACAGTCTGGTACACTCCTGATCAGCAACAGGACATCCAAAGGTTCTCCAGTGCCACCTGGTCATGGGAACTTAAAAATTTCATGGTATTTATCTAGCCATTTTTAAAGGATGAAGTTGGAGGCACTGTGGGTTTCCATTCATTCAGGAACCATTAAATGGTGAGGAAGCTCATTTCAATGAATGCTCTGGAGAACTCTCACAAACAAGGCTTCCCAAAGAGTGGCCAAAAGGTCGCATGAAGCCAGGCCCATTGAGGTCTACAATGTGAGGTCCATGTGTGTTTTGACTCTCAACGATGGCTGCCAGGTCTGGAAGAATAAAATCATGGGATATCCTGGCTGAGATTCCCAGTGCTCTGTGGAAAGCCAACCTGGGCCTAGATCTCAGATTCCAAGGGTGACTCTCATGCGTGGCCTCCTAAAATCTCAACACAATTCATGGCAATACTTCTCTGAGGTCAGTTCCAGAGCTCAGTCTCCAAGGGGAATCACACCAGAGTTCACGCCAAGGTGGACCCAGTCATCTCTTCCAACCGCCACACAAATGACCACAATTCAAACCAAAACACTGCCACATGGCCCTCATCTTCTTCCATATACACACTCATCATAACCTCTGGCTGGAGGTTTCCATCAGGGGCTCAGCCCAAGAGAGTGTCCAATAGAAGCTCCCTTGCCCCTCATTTGCCTAATATCAGGGTGGCCTGGACAGCCTTCCTGTGCACCAGGAGTGATCAAAGAGGCCTGCCTTTAATACTGCTCTGCTTCTCCAATTTGAGTCCTACTGACTGCGGGGTATAGATTCTTTGTGTGAATTGGAGTCAGGAGAAAACCCAAGCGCCTATGGGCTAGCCTCTGCAGGGCTTTGAAGAACTCATTTGACCCAAAGGATCCCTATGCTCTCTTGACGGAGGTCAGGAACCTTACAGAGGAAGGCGAGAGACTTCATGCAAAATGACTGCGTTTTTGCCATCTTGGCTTTGCATGCACACATGGGATCTTTCTTCAATCCATCAGGTGCTGAAAATATAAGCCACAGCCTCACACAGGGCCAAGAGGCTGATTCAGACACATCCCTTTGCAAAGCAATGAAGCAAAGAGCCACAGGTGATGCCCATTCATTTCCATTTGAAAACTGTTTTCTTCAGGCTTCCCAAAGGGGTGCCCTGAGGCAAAGGCCTTCCTGACATTCAGGGCAACAGAACAATAGGTAAGCAAAAGGCCCAAAGCAGGCTTTCTCCACTGAGACTTTACTGGTCCCACTGATATCTGAGTTTTCTGAGATGCTCACCATTCCTTTCAGCTATCCAGTACATGGCCATGTCACAGAGCTTGGAGGTGGTACATATCTTGGACACAAAACCATGAGCCTATTCTGGAGAGTGGCCAGAATTCAGGAAGAAAACAGGAACTTAGGAAGATAGTAGGTGTTGCCCATCCATAAGGCAAGCCGCAGTCCACTCATAAATTGGGCAGGATGAAGACTGGGAAGCTTTCTACTAGACAGGACACATCCATTGATGCATTCTCTTTTCTAATGTCTACAACCAGGGACACAGTGAGATACACAAACTTAGAAACACTCGCCTTGTCCAAAGACTTACTGGAAACAGTCCACTCCAAACAAACAAACCGCCTTTCCTACCTATTCTCAGAACATGAGACAAATCCACAAACTCACCCCCACACCCACAAAGGCACCTCCTTCCCCCAAGTAGGTCTGTGACTACCCGGAGTGTCGTCTGACTGCTGGGCCATACTATGTTCCCCCGAAATGGCCTGTCCTGTCTCAGATCTGGCCTCCTTGGCCAACTCTGTGAAGTTGTCAGGAGCCAGCGGTGAGCCACTACCTGCTTTCTCAGGCAAGGCCCTCTTCAGTGCTTTCCTGGCATTTGGCCATCCTCACATCAGTAGGTACCAAGGAAGACTGACTCTGTCCTTGGTAAATCCAAACAAGTGAGCCCACTGGGACTGGGACTGGGACTGCCTCTGGGTGCCTGGCTTCCTGGATCCCAAGTTCAGAGAGTTCCATCACCAAGGAAGTGAGGTGAGGTCACTTCCTTCAGGAACTGAATGAGGTCACTGCCTCGGCAACCACTGTGTCCCAACAGTTGCTTGCAAGGGTCCCAGGAGATGGAGGCTGCCCCTGCTTCCTGTGACACTTTCACAAGTTAGAATGGAATATCAACCATAGGCACCAAGGAACAGCTCTCCACACAGGCCTGCTTTGGTCCATCTTGTCTACATTAAGAAGAGACAGGCTCATTCAGACACATCCCTTCATCCTGACCAGGTTGTTTGCCATGGAAGATGACTTTTGCTCTCTCAGGTCCTTCATAGCTGCCTACATCTTCTCCAGGGTTCATTTCTGCATGGACCTTTGAGGTTCTCAGCAGGTGGAAGATCCCGTCCATTCCTGTATTGTAAGACCAACTCTGTCCCTGCTCTTCTGTAAAGTTCGATTGAGGGAACAGTGTCTGGTTAGGGTTAAGAACATGTTCCATTTGGGTTAGGAATCATTCTGCTAGTTGTAGAATGGTATTGGGAACCTGCGATATTTGTAATCATATATAGGTGAAATATATGTATGAAAACAGAAATCTAAGTAAGATTTGAAGGCCAGAAGGGCATTGGGCCCTTGATTGGGATACTTAGCTTTGAATTACATTCTGCACAGATGTCTCAGATCAATTGATCTACAATGGCATAGGACCTTGTACCTTGGATGATTGAATGTAGAAGAGAACATCCAGTCAAAAAGGGATAGTAGGTAAGATTAGGAAGCTAGTCGGTAGGTTTAGGAAGAAGAGTGAGTATAAAATTTGGACCAAAAGTTCTTTAGCAATAGGGTATGGGTTAGAGAGTGAATGTAAATGTCAGCACATGTGAAGAGTCAGTCACAATGATGAACTGGGGAAAAATATGTAGGAAAGCAGATATCAATAGAGACATTAGGAAATCAGGCAAAGTGATAGGATTAGACAGTTTCAACAGGGTTGAGGATGAATATGTAATCTTAGGAAGAAACAAATGTGTAGTCACCAATAGGATTGACATTGGAGAGCATTAGGCAACCTGGAGAAGGAAGTTTTTAGGAATCCATGCTCACTTTCCAATTAGGCTTTGCTACAATCATAAGTGTGACCTTTGCATTTTGTGTCCAGAATATCACAGTGATAAAATGTATATGCAGATCAGGTGACATGAGTATTACTTCCACCATTGCTGGGAGCAGTATGTTGAAGACGTATCAATTAGTCTTTGGGGGTACAAATAGGTGTACCCTGGGTCTATGAATATAGAGTTAATGCATGAATAGACCATACTGTGAATTAATAATATAACTGCTTCCAATTTAAATAATGGATTGAATTGATATCTGAAACTACATAGGAAATCTTATATTGATACACAATCATTCATTCCTACCAGTTATACATCTAATGGCAATATTAGGGTTATGGTTTACCATGAAGGGTGTGTGAGTTTTGCTTCAAAAGTGATTATGGAAATGGAAAATCACGTGTTTGGAATGAAGTCTCATGAACAAACCAGTCAAGAAACATGGAGGAATACATGTGTTGTGAAGCAGGAAGTGATTGAAAGTGAACCAAATGCCTAGAAATTTTTAAACTTGAGGAGGAAATGTATATCCTATGATGTGCATCAGCTGAAGAAATAGTAAGGTACCAGTGTTGAATAAAAATGAACGTCAAAATACACATCATGTCCCATAGGAATCTACTTGCATTGATGTTAAACTGGGTCAGTTACTGTAGAAAGATTAGGATTTCTATGCACCATCCACTGAAGTTAGTTTTCAGTACTAGGAAAACAATATGTATTTCAGGTGGATAAATATTTCTGAGAATAATCTTGTGAAAAGTTGATTATAAATCCACATATATGAACATGAATGAATTTAGGGAATGTATCATAAGACACATATATTTCATATTTTGAAAAATCTGGAGAGTTTGTGTGTGTGTGTGTGTGTATATATATATATATATATATATATATATATATATATACAAAAAAAACACAAACAGAGACATTAAAAATCTGAAATATATATGCCAATCGAAATTCATCATGAAATATATGTCATCCACAGATCCAAAAATATTCATTTTACTGAACATGGATTTTTGTATCATGTTGTTCAAGTAGGAAGCTCACCCATAGGTTGAACTTTCAGTTCCAACAGCGTTTGGAAGGAGTGATCTCTTCTCACAATTTGTATCTGCCAAGTCAGCCACCTCACAAGAATATACGTGGGATACCAGGTAGGATTCTATATGTGCATGTAAAAATACATGTGCTGAATAGGCTACAGAGAAAGGGAGACAGGAATTCACATATTTGTTAACTTTAAAAACACATGGAGAACTATTTCTATTCAATTGGACTAGATTTATAAAACCTACCCTTTATAATGCAAAAGGCAATGCAACTATACACCATGCCTCCTCTGAACTGCTTGTATTTCTATTCTGTTTGGGTTATTTTTCTCCATCATATTAGGATTCATAGTCAGAGTCTAGTAGGGTATGGGTTAGTGTCAGGGAATCAGTATTTCAAATGGAAAATAGGAAATGAATCCAATGTGTATGCAAATACGTGCTACACAAAAATCTTCCCACTCTCATCCAGAACAATGCCTTGACATGACCTTCGCCCCAAGGAAGAAGCAACTCGAGGGGAAGAGTTAGAAAATCTGTGAATACATATGTTGAATGGAAAATGCTCAGGAGTTCACAACCTAGGAGGTGGTAGAGGAGTTTCCATAAGTAAGGGACAGGATAAACACTCCTCAAACATGGAGCTCTGCTGGCCTAAAGACTTGGTGAGAAACTGCCTCTGAGGTTGGGCACTTGAAATCTATGTTGTTGTCAGGAGCTTTAGCTTCCTTTGTAGTGAGACCATCAAAGCTGGGTCTGCATCTATGTGACCTGGAGGACATGGTTTCTGATTTTCCAATGAACATGAGGCAGAAGTGCTGAATTCTCTCTTTGTAGGTCCACAGTGGCCACTGGAGGCTAAGTGTCTCCCCTTGTGGACTGGGAAGCCATTTGGTCCTCCTCTACTTTTCGTGGTGTTTCTTGCTGCTGCACTGGGAGTTTGGTATTTGCTTCATGAAATACAAGGAGTTCAACTGGGACACAGTGCTGGAGGGAGTTCTGTCACGTGTGGTGGATCAGGGTCCTAGGAGAATGCACCAACCAGTCTTCTATCCCACAGAGCTTGCCCCCTTGACCCTAGCAACCTGATTCTGAACATTGCCCTGAAACCTCTCCATATAACAAGATGCCTTTACTTATAAGTGTCTGCCAGCTGCACCATGTCATTCACAAGCCATTTGGAAGCCAATGTCAGATCCACATGGCCCTACCACAGAGGTTTTATCACACTCCTGCACACCACTTCTCTAGGCCCACTACTCAGCAGGCCCCAACTTACTGCCATCTCTGTTCTACACCATTTTCATAAAACCCAGTCAATCAAGGCACAGTCTGGTACACTCCTGATCAGCAACAGGACATCCAAAGGTTCTCCAGTGCCACCTGGTCATGGGAACTTAAAAATTTCATGGTATTTATCTAGCCATTTTTAAAGGATGAAGTTGGAGGCACTGTGGGTTTCCATTCATTCAGGAACCATTAAATGGTGAGGAAGCTCATTTCAATGAATGCTCTGGAGAACTCTCACAAACAAGGCTTCCCAAAGAGTGGCCAAAAGGTCGCATGAAGCCAGGCCCATTGAGGTCTACAATGTGAGGTCCATGTGTGTTTTGACTCTCAACGATGGCTGCCAGGTCTGGAAGAATAAAATCATGGGATATCCTGGCTGAGATTCCCAGTGCTCTGTGGAAAGCCAACCTGGGCCTAGATCTCAGATTCCAAGGGTGACTCTCATGCGTGGCCTCCTAAAATCTCAACACAATTCATGGCAATACTTCTCTGAGGTCAGTTCCAGAGCTCAGTCTCCAAGGGGAATCACACCAGAGTTCACGCCAAGGTGGACCCAGTCATCTCTTCCAACCGCCACACAAATGACCACAATTCAAACCAAAACACTGCCACATGGCCCTCATCTTCTTCCATATACACACTCATCATAACCTCTGGCTGGATGTTTCCATCAGGGGCTCAGCCCAAGAGAGTGTCCAATAGAAGCTCCCTTGCCCCTCATTTGCCTAATATCAGGGTGGCCTGGACAGCCTTCCTGTGCACCAGGAGTGATCAAAGAGGCCTGCCTTTAATACTGCTCTGCTTCTCCAATTTGAGGCCTACTGACTGCGGGGTATAGATTCTTTGTGTGAATTGGAGTCAGGAGAAAACCCAAGCGCCTATGGGCTAGCCTCTGCAGGGCTTTGAAGAACTCATTTGACCCAAAGGATCCCTATGCTCTCTTGACGGAGGTCAGGAACCTTACAGAGGAAGGCGAGAGACTTCATGCAAAATGACTGCGTTTTTGCCATCTTGGCTTTGCATGCACACATGGGATCTTTCTTCAGTCCATCAGGTTCTGACAATCTAAGCCACAGCCTCACACAGGGCCAAGAGGCTGATTCAGACACATCCCTTTGCAAAGCAATGAAGCAAAGAGCCACAGGTGATGCCCATTCATTTCCATTTGAAAACTGTTTTCTTCAGGCTTCCCAAAGGGGTGCCCTGAGGCAAAGGCCTTCCTGACATTCAGGGCAACAGAACAATAGGTAAGCAAAAGGCCCAAAGCAGGCTTTCTCCACTGAGACTTTACTGGTCCCACTGATATCTGAGTTTTCTGAGATGCTCACCATTCCTTTCAGCTATCCAGTACATGGCCATGTCACAGAGCTTGGAGGTGGTACATATCTTGGACACAAAACCATGAGCCTATTCTGGAGAGTGGCCAGAATTCAGGAAGAAAACAGGAACTTAGGAAGATAGTAGGTGTTGCCCATCCATAAGGCAAGCCGCAGTCCACTCATAAATTGGGCAGGATGAAGACTGGGAAGCTTTCTACTAGACAGGACACATCCATTGATGCATTCTCTTTTCTAATGTCTACAACCAGGGACACAGTGAGATACACAAACTTAGAAACACTCGCCTTGTCCAAAGACTTACTGGAAACAGTCCACTCCAAACAAACAAACCGCCTTTCCTACCTATTCTCAGAACATGAGACAAATCCACAAACTCACCCCCACACCCACAAAGGCACCTCCTTCCCCCAAGTAGGTCTGTGACTACCCGGAGTGTCGTCTGACTGCTGGGCCATACTATGTTCCCCCGAAATGGCCTGTCCTGTCTCAGATCTGGCCTCCTTGGCCAACTCTGTGAAGTTGTCAGGAGCCAGCGGTGAGCCACTACCTGCTTTCTCAGGCAAGGCCCTCTTCAGTGCTTTCCTGGCATTTGGCCATCCTCACATCAGTAGGTACCAAGGAAGACTGACTCTGTCCTTGGTAAATCCAAACAAGTGAGCCCACTGGGACTGGGACTGGGACTGCCTCTGGGTGCCTGGCTTCCTGGATCCCAAGTTCAGAGAGTTCCATCACCAAGGAAGTGAGGTGAGGTCACTTCCTTCAGGAACTGAATGAGGTCACTGCCTCGGCAACCACTGTGTCCCAACAGTTGCTTGCAAGGGTCCCAGGAGATGGAGGCTGCCCCTGCTTCCTGTGACACTTTCACAAGTTAGAATGGAATATCAACCATAGGCACCAAGGAACAGCTCTCCACACAGGCCTGCTTTGGTCCATCTTGTCTACATTAAGAAGAGACAGGCTCATTCAGACACATCCCTTCATCCTGACCAGGTTGTTTGCCATGGAAGATGACTTTTGCTCTCTCAGGTCCTTCATAGCTGCCTACATCTTCTCCAGGGTTCATTTCTGCATGGACCTTTGAGGTTCTCAGCAGGTGGAAGATCCCGTCCATTCCTGTATTGTAAGACCAACTCTGTCCCTGCTCTTCTGTAAAGTTCGATTGAGGGAACAGTGTCTGGTTAGGGTTAAGAACATGTTCCATTTGGGTTAGGAATCATTCTGCTAGTTGTAGAATGGTATTGGGAACCTGCGATATTTGTAATCATATATAGGTGAAATATATGTATGAAAACAGAAATCTAAGTAAGATTTGAAGGCCAGAAGGGCATTGGGCCCTTGATTGGGATACTTAGCTTTGAATTACATTCTGCACAGATGTCTCAGATCAATTGATCTACAATGGCATAGGACCTTGTACCTTGGATGATTGAATGTAGAAGAGAACATCCAGTCAAAAAGGGATAGTAGGTAAGATTAGGAAGCTAGTCGGTAGGTTTAGGAAGAAGAGTGAGTATAAAATTTGGACCAAAAGTTCTTTAGCAATAGGGTATGGGTTAGAGAGTGAATGTAAATGTCAGCACATGTGAAGAGTCAGTCACAATGATGAACTGGGGAAAAATATGTAGGAAAGCAGATATCAATAGAGACATTAGGAAATCAGGCAAAGTGATAGGATTAGACAGTTTCAACAGGGTTGAGGATGAATATGTAATCTTAGGAAGAAACAAATGTGTAGTCACCAATAGGATTGACATTGGAGAGCATTAGGCAACCTGGAGAAGGAAGTTTTTAGGAATCCATGCTCACTTTCCAATTAGGCTTTGCTACAATCATAAGTGTGACCTTTGCATTTTGTGTCCAGAATATCACAGTGATAAAATGTATATGCAGATCAGGTGACATGAGTATTACTTCCACCATTGCTGGGAGCAGTATGTTGAAGACGTATCAATTAGTCTTTGGGGGTACAAATAGGTGTACCCTGGGTCTATGAATATAGAGTTAATGCATGAATAGACCATACTGTGAATAAATAATATAACTGCTTCCAATTTAAATAATGGATTGAATTGATATCTGAAACTACATAGGAAATCTTATATTGATACACAATCATTCATTCCTACCAGTTATACATCTAATGGCAATATTAGGGTTATGGTTTACCATGAAGGGTGTGTGAGTTTTGCTTCAAAAGTGATTATGGAAATGGAAAATCACGTGTTTGGAATGAAGTCTCATGAACAAACCAGTCAAGAAACATGGAGGAATACATGTGTTGTGAAGCAGGAAGTGATTGAAAGTGAACCAAATGCCTAGAAATTTTTAAACTTGAGGAGGAAATGTATATCCTATGATGTGCATCAGCTGAAGAAATAGTAAGGTACCAGTGTTGAATAAAAATGAACGTCAAAATACACATCATGTCCCATAGGAATCTACTTGCATTGATGTTAAACTGGGTCAGTTACTGTAGAAAGATTAGGATTTCTATGCACCATCAACTGAAGTTAGTTTTCAGTACTAGGAAAACAATATGTATTTCAGGTGGATAAATATTTCTGAGAATAATCTTGTGAAAAGTTGATTATAAATCCACATATATGAACATGAATGAATTTAGGGAATGTATCATAAGACACATATATTTCATATTTTGAAAAATCTGGAGAGTTTGTGTGTGTGTGTGTGTGTATATATATATATATATATATATATATATATATATATATATACAAAAAAAACACAAACAGAGACATTAAAAATCTGAAATATATATGCCAATCGAAATTCATCATGAAATATATGTCATCCACAGATCCAAAAATATTCATTTTACTGAACATGGATTTTTGTATCATGTTGTTCAAGTAGGAAGCTCACCCATAGGTTGAACTTTCAGTTCCAACAGCGTTTGGAAGGAGTGATCTCTTCTCACAATTTGTATCTGCCAAGTCAGCCACCTCACAAGAATATACGTGGGATACCAGGTAGGATTCTATATGTGCATGTAAAAATACATGTGCTGAATAGGCTACAGAGAAAGGGAGACAGGAATTCACATATTTGTTAACTTTAAAAACACATGGAGAACTATTTCTATTCAATTGGACTAGATTTATAAAACCTACCCTTTATAATGCAAAAGGCAATGCAACTATACACCATGCCTCCTCTGAACTGCTTGTATTTCTATTCTGTTTGGGTTATTTTTCTCCATCATATTAGGATTCATAGTCAGAGTCTAGTAGGGTATGGGTTAGTGTCAGGGAATCAGTATTTCAAATGGAAAATAGGAAATGAATCCAATGTGTATGCAAATACGTGCTACACAAAAATCTTCCCACTCTCATCCAGAACAATGCCTTGACATGACCTTCGCCCCAAGGAAGAAGCAACTCGAGGGGAAGAGTTAGAAAATCTGTGAATACATATGTGGAATGGAAAATGCTCAGGAGTTCACAACCTAGGAGGTGGTAGAGGAGTTTCCATAAGTAAGGGACAGGATAAACACTCCTCAAACATGGAGCTCTGCTGGCCTAAAGACTTGGTGAGAAACTGCCTCTGAGGTTGGGCACTTGAAATCTATGTTGTTGTCAGGAGCTTTAGCTTCCTTTGTAGTGAGACCATCAAAGCTGGGTCTGCATCTATGTGACCTGGAGGACATGGTTTCTGATTTTCCAATGAACATGAGGCAGAAGTGCTGAATTCTCTCTTTGTAGGTCCACAGTGGCCACTGGAGGCTAAGTGTCTCCCCGTGTGGACTGGGAAGCCATTTGGTCCTCCTCTACTTTTCGTGGTGTTTCTTGCTGCTGCACTGGGAGTTTGGTATTTGCTTCATGAAATACAAGGAGTTCAACTGGGACACAGTGCTGGAGGGAGTTCTGTCACGTGTGGTGGGTCAGGGTCCTAGGAGAATGCACCAACCAGTCTTCTATCCCACAGAGCTTGCCCCCTTGACCCTAGCAACCTGATTCTGAACATTGCCCTGAAACCTCTCCATATAACAAGATGCCTTTACTTATAAGTGTCTGCCAGCTGCACCATGTCATTCACAAGCCATTTGGAAGCCAATGTCAGATCCACATGGCCCTACCACAGAGGTTTTATCACACTCCTGCACACCACTTCTCTAGGCCCACTACTCAGCAGGCCCCAACTTACTGGCATCTCTGTTCTACACCATTTTCATAAAACCCAGTCAATCAAGGCACCGTCTGGTACACTCCTGATCAGCAACAGGACATCCAAAGGTTCTCCAGTGCCACCTGGTCATGGGAACTTAAAAATTTCATGGTATTTATCTAGCCATTTTTAAAGGATGAAGTTGGAGGCACTGTGGGTTTCCATTCATTCAGGAACCATTAAATGGTGAGGAAGCTCATTTCAATGAAAGCTCTGGAGAACTCTCACAAACAAGGCTTCCCAAAGAGTGGCCAAAAGGTCGCATGAAGCCAGGCCCATTGAGGTCTACAATGTGAGGTCCATGTGTGTTTTGACTCTCAACGATGGCTGCCAGGTCTGGAAGAATAAAATCATGGGATATCCTGGCTGAGATTCCCAGTGCTCTGTGGAAAGCCAACCTGGGCCTAGATCTCAGATTCCAAGGGTGACTCTCATGCGTGGCCTCCTAAAATCTCAACACAATTCATGGCAATACTTCTCTGAGGTCAGTTCCAGAGCTCAGTCTCCAAGGGGAATCACACCAGAGTTCACGCCAAGGTGGACCCAGTCATCTCTTCCAACCGCCACACAAATGACCACAATTCAAACCAAAACACTGCCACATGGCCCTCTTCTTCTTCCATATACACACTCATCATAACCTCTGGCTGGAGGTTTCCATCAGGGGCTCAGCCCAAGAGAGTGTCCAATAGAAGCTCCCTTGCCCCTCATTTGCCTAATATCAGGGTGGCCTGGACAGCCTTCCTGTGCACCAGGAGTGATCAAAGAGGCCTGCCTTTAATACTGCTCTGCTTCTCCAATTTGAGGCCTACTGACTGCGGGGTATAGATTCTTTGTGTGAATTGGAGTCAGGAGAAAACCCAAGCGCCTATGGGCTAGCCTCTGCAGGGCTTTGAAGAACTCATTTGACCCAAAGGATCCCTATGCTCTCTTGACGGAGGTCAGGAACCTTACAGAGGAAGGCGAGAGACTTCATGCAAAATGACTGCGTTTTTGCCATCTTGGCTTTGCATGCACACATGGGATCTTTCTTCAGTCCATCAGGTTCTGACAATCTAAGCCACAGCCTCACACAGGGCCAAGAGGCTGATTCAGACACATCCCTTTGCAAAGCAATGAAGCAAAGAGCCACAGGTGATGCCCATTCATTTCCATTTGAAAACTGTTTTCTTCAGGCTTCCCAAAGGGGTGCCCTGAGGCAAAGGCCTTCCTGACATTCAGGGCAACAGAACAATAGGTAAGCAAAAGGCCCAAAGCAGGCTTTCTCCACTGAGACTTTACTGGTCCCACTGATATCTGAGTTTTCTGAGATGCTCACCATTCCTTTCAGCTATCCAGTACATGGCCATGTCACAGAGCTTGGAGGTGGTACATATCTTGGACACAAAACCATGAGCCTATTCTGGAGAGTGGACAGAATTCAGGAAGAAAACAGGAACTTAGGAAGATAGTAGGTGTTGCCCATCCATAAGGCAAGCCGCAGTCCACTCATAAATTGGGCAGGATGAAGACTGGGAAGCTTTCTACTAGACAGGACACATCCATTGATGCATTCTCTTTTCTAATGTCTACAACCAGGGACACAGTGAGATACACAAACTTAGAAACACTCGCCTTGTCCAAAGACTTACTGGAAACAGTCCACTCCAAACAAACAAACCGCCTTTCCTACCTATTCTCAGAACATGAGACAAATCCACAAACTCACCCCCACACCCACAAAGGCACCTCCTTCCCCCAAGTAGGTCTGTGACTACCCGGAGTGTCCTCTGACTGCTGGGCCATACTATGTTCCCCCGAAATGGCCTGTCCTGTCTCAGATCTGGCCTCCTTGGCCAACTCTGTGAAGTTGTCAGGAGCCAGCGGTGAGCCACTACCTGCTTTCTCAGGCAAGGCCCTCTTCAGTGCTTTCCTGGCATTTGGCCATCCTCACATCAGTAGGTACCAAGGAAGACTGACTCTGTCCTTGGTAAATCCAAACAAGTGAGCCCACTGGGACTGGGACTGGGACTGCCTCTGGGTGCCTGGCTTCCTGGATCCCAAGTTCAGAGAGTTCCATCACCAAGGAAGTGAGGTGAGGTCACTTCCTTCAGGAACTGAATGAGGTCACTGCCTCGGCAACCACTGTGTCCCAACAGTTGCTTGCAAGGGTCCCAGGAGATGGAGGCTGCCCCTGCTTCCTGTGACACTTTCACAAGTTAGAATGGAATATCAACCATAGGCACCAAGGAACAGCTCTCCACACAGGCCTGCTTTGGTCCATCTTGTCTACATTAAGAAGAGACAGGCTCATTCAGACACATCCCTTCATCCTGACCAGGTTGTTTGCCATGGAAGATGACTTTTGCTCTCTCAGGTCCTTCATAGCTGCCTACATCTTCTCCAGGGTTCATTTCTGCATGGACCTTTGAGGTTCTCAGCAGGTGGAAGATCCCGTCCATTCCTGTATTGTAAGACCAACTCTGTCCCTGCTCTTCTGTAAAGTTCGATTGAGGGAACAGTGTCTGGTTAGGGTTAAGAACATGTTCCATTTGGGTTAGGAATCATTCTGCTAGTTGTAGAATGGTATTGGGAACCTGCGATATTTGTAATCATATATAGGTGAAATATATGTATGAAAACAGAAATCTAAGTAAGATTTGAAGGCCAGAAGGGCATTGGGCCCTTGATTGGGATACTTATCTTTGAATTACATTCTGCACAGATGTCTCAGATCAATTGATCTACAATGGCATAGGACCTTGTACCTTGGATGATTGAATGTAGAAGAGAACATCCAGTCAAAAAGGGATAGTAGGTAAGATTAGGAAGCTAGTCGGTAGGTTTAGGAAGAAGAGTGAGTATAAAATTTGGACCAAAAGTTCTTTAGCAATAGGGTATCGGTTAGAGAGTGAATGTAAATGTCAGCACATGTGAAGAGTCAGTCACAATGATGAACTGGGGAAAAATATGTAGGAAAGCAGATATCAATAGAGACATTAGGAAATCAGGCAAAGTGATAGGATTAGACAGTTTCAACAGGGTTGAGGATGAATATGTAATCTTAGGAAGAAACAAATGTGTAGTCACCAATAGGATTGACATTGGAGAGCATTAGGCAACCTGGAGAAGGAAGTTTTTAGGAATCCATGCTCACTTTCCAATTAGGCTTTGCTACAATCATAAGTGTGACCTTTGCATTTTGTGTCCAGAATATCACAGTGATAAAATGTATATGCAGATCAGGTGACATGAGTATTACTTCCACCATTGCTGGGAGCAGTATGTTGAAGACGTATCAATTAGTCTTTGGGGGTACAAATAGGTGTACCCTGGGTCTATGAATATAGAGTTAATGCATGAATAGACCATACTGTGAATAAATAATATAACTGCTTCCAATTTAAATAATGGATTGAATTGATATCTGAAACTACATAGGAAATCTTATATTGATACACAATCATTCATTCCTACCAGTTATACATCTAATGGCAATATTAGGGTTATGGTTTACCATGAAGGGTGTGTGAGTTTTGCTTCAAAAGTGATTATGGAAATGGAAAATCACGTGTTTGGAATGAAGTCTCATGAACAAACCAGTCAAGAAACATGGAGGAATACATGTGTTGTGAAGCAGGAAGTGATTGAAAGTGAACCAAATGCCTAGAAATTTTTAAACTTGAGGAGGAAATGTATATCCTATGATGTGCATCAGCTGAAGAAATAGTAAGGTACCAGTGTTGAATAAAAATGAACGTCCAAATACACATCATGTCCCATAGGAATCTACTTGCATTGATGTTAAACTGGGTCAGTTACTGTAGAAAGATTAGGATTTCTATGCACCATCCACTGAAGTTAGTTTTCAGTACTAGGAAAACAATATGTATTTCAGGTGGATAAATATTTCTGAGAATAATCTTGTGAAAAGTTGATTATAAATCCACATATATGAACATGAATGAATTTAGGGAATGTATCATAAGACACATATATTTCATATTTTGAAAAATCTGGAGAGTTTGTGTGTGTGTGTGTGTATATATATAAATATATATATATATATATATATATATACAAAAAAACACAAACAGAGACATTAAAAATCTGAAATATATATGCCAATCGAAATTCATCATGAAATATATGTCATCCACAGATCCAAAAATATTCATTTTACTGAACATGGATTTTTGTATCATGTTGTTCAAGTAGGAAGCTCACCCATAGGTTGAACTTTCAGTTCCAACAGCGTTTGGAAGGAGTGATCTCTTCTCACAATTTGTATCTGCCAAGTCAGCCACCTCACAAGAATATACGTGGGATACCAGGTAGGATTCTATATGTGCATGTAAAAATACATGTGCTGAATAGGCTACAGAGAAAGGGAGACAGGAATTCACATATTTGTTAACTTTAAAAACACATGGAGAACTATTTCTATTCAATTGGACTAGATTTATAAAACCTACCCTTTATAATGCAAAAGGCAATGCAACTATACACCATGCCTCCTCTGAACTGCTTGTATTTCTATTCTGTTTGGGTTATTTTTCTCCATCATATTAGGATTCATAGTCAGAGTCTAGTAGGGTATGGGTTAGTGTCAGGGAATCAGTATTTCAAATGGAAAATAGGAAATGAATCCAATGTGTATGCAAATACGTGCTACACAAAAATCTTCCCACTCTCATCCAGAACAATGCCTTGACATGACCTTCGCCCCAAGGAAGAAGCAACTCGAGGGGAAGAGTTAGAAAATCTGTGAATACATATGTGGAATGGAAAATGCTCAGGAGTTCACAACCTAGGAGGTGGTAGAGGAGTTTCCATAAGTAAGGGACAGGATAAACACTCCTCAAACATGGAGCTCTGCTGGCCTAAAGACTTGGTGATAAACTGCCTCTGAGGTTGGGCACTTGAAATCTATGTTGTTGTCAGGAGCTTTAGCTTCCTTTGTAGTGAGACCATCAAAGCTGGGTCTGCATCTATGTGACCTGGAGGACATGGTTTCTGATTTTCCAATGAACATGAGGCAGAAGTGCTGAATTCTCTCTTTGTAGGTCCACAGTGGCCACTGGAGGCTAAGTGTCTCCCCGTGTGGACTGGGAAGCCATTTGGTCCTCCTCTACTTTTCGTGGTGTTTCTTGCTGCTGCACTGGGAGTTTGGTATTTGCTTCATGAAATACAAGGAGTTCAACTGGGACACAGTGCTGGAGGGAGTTCTGTCACGTGTGGTGGGTCAGGGTCCTAGGAGAATGCACCAACCAGTCTTCTATCCCACAGAGCTTGCCCCCTTGACCCTAGCAACCTGATTCTGAACATTGCCCTGAAACCTCTCCATATAACAAGATGCCTTTACTTATAAGTGTCTGCCAGCTGCACCATGTCATTCACAAGCCATTTGGAAGCCAATGTCAGATCCACATGGCCCTACCACAGAGGTTTTATCACACTCCTGCACACCACTTCTCTAGGCCCACTACTCAGCAGGCCCCAACTTACTGGCATCTCTGTTCTACACCATTTTCATAAAACCCAGTCAATCAAGGCACCGTCTGGTACACTCCTGATCAGCAACAGGACATCCAAAGGTTCTCCAGTGCCACCTGGTCATGGGAACTGAAAAATTTCATGGTATTTATCTAGCCATTTTTAAAGGATGAAGTTGGAGGCACTGTGGGTTTCCATTCATTCAGGAACCATTAAATGGTGAGGAAGCTCATTTCAATGAAAGCTCTGGAGAACTCTCACAAACAAGGCTTCCCAAAGAGTGGCCAAAAGGTCGCATGAAGCCAGGCCCATTGAGGTCTACAATGTGAGGTCCATGTGTGTTTTGACTCTCAACGATGGCTGCCAGGTCTGGAAGAATAAAATCATGGGATATCCTGGCTGAGATTCCCAGTGCTCTGTGGAAAGCCAACCTGGGCCTAGATCTCAGATTCCAAGGGTGACTCTCATGCGTGGCCTCCTAAAATCTCAACACAATTCATGGCAATACTTCTCTGAGGTCAGTTCCAGAGCTCAGTCTCCAAGGGGAATCACACCAGAGTTCACGCCAAGGTGGACCCAGTCATCTCTTCCAACCGCCACACAAATGACCACAATTCAAACCAAAACACTGCCACATGGCCCTCATCTTCTTCCATATACACACTCATCATAACCTCTGGCTGGAGGTTTCCATCAGGGGCTCAGCCCAAGACAGTGTCCACAAGAAGCTCCCTTGCCCCTCATTTGCCTAATATCAGGGTGGCCTGGACAGCCTTCCTGTGCACCAGGAGTGATCAAAGAGGCCTGCCTTTAATACTGCTCTGCTTCTCCAATTTGAGGCCTACTGACTGCGGGGTATAGATTCTTTGTGTGAATTGGAGTCAGGAGAAAACCCAAGCGCCTATGGGCTAGCCTCTGCAGGGCTTTGAAGAACTCATTTGACCCAAAGGATCCCTATGCTCTCTTGACGGAGGTCAGGAACCTTACAGAGGAAGGCGAGAGACTTCATGCAAAATGACTGCGTTTTTGCCATCTTGGCTTTGGATGCACACATGGGATCTTTCTTCAGTCCATCAGGTTCTGACAATCTAAGCCACAGCCTCACACAGGGCCAAGAGGCTGATTCAGACACATCCCTTTGCAAAGCAATGAAGCAAAGAGCCACAGGTGATGCCCATTCATTTCCATTTGAAAACTGTTTTCTTCAGGCTTCCCAAAGGGGTGCCCTGAGGCAAAGGCCTTCCTGACATTCAGGGCAACAGAACAATAGGTAAGCAAAAGGCCCAAAGCAGGCTTTCTCCACTGAGACTTTACTGGTCCCACTGATATCTGAGTTTTCTGAGATGCTCACCATTCCTTTCAGCTATCCAGTACATGGCCATGTCACAGAGCTTGGAGGTGGTACATATCTTGGACACAAAACCATGAGCCTATTCTGGAGAGTGGCCAGAATTCAGGAAGAAAACAGGAACTTAGGAAGATAGTAGGTGTTGCCCATCCATAAGGCAAGCCGCAGTCCACTCATAAATTGGGCAGGATGAAGACTGGGAAGCTTTCTACTAGACAGGACACATCCATTGATGCATTCTCTTTTCTAATGTCTACAACCAGGGACACAGTGAGATACACAAACTTAGAAACACTCGCCTTGTCCAAAGACTTACTGGAAACAGTCCACTCCAAACAAACAAACCGCCTTTCCTACCTATTCTCAGAACATGAGACAAATCCACAAACTCACCCCCACACCCACAAAGGCACCTCCTTCCCCCAAGTAGGTCTGTGACTACCCGGAGTGTCCTCTGACTGCTGGGCCATACTATGTTCCCCCGAAATGGCCTGTCCTGTCTCAGATCTGGCCTCCTTGGCCAACTCTGTGAAGTTGTCAGGAGCCAGCGGTGAGCCACTACCTGCTTTCTCAGGCAAGGCCCTCTTCAGTGCTTTCCTGGCATTTGGCCATCCTCACATCAGTAGGTACCAAGGAAGACTGACTCTGTCCTTGGTAAATCCAAACAAGTGAGCCCACTGGGACTGGGACTGGGACTGCCTCTGGGTGCCTGGCTTCCTGGATCCCAAGTTCAGAGAGTTCCATCACCAAGGAAGTGAGGTGAGGTCACTTCCTTCAGGAACTGAATGAGGTCACTGCCTCGGCAACCATTGTGTCCCAACAGTTGCTTGCAAGGGTCCCAGGAGATGGAGGCTGCCCCTGCTTCCTGTGACACTTTCACAAGTTAGAATGGAATATCAACCATAGGCACCAAGGAACAGCTCTCCACACAGGCCTGCTTTGGTCCATCTTGTCTACATTAAGTAGAGACAGGCTCATTCAGACACATCCCTTCATCCTGACCAGGTTGTTTGCCATGGAAGATGACTTTTGCTCTCTCAGGTCCTTCATAGCTGCCTACATCTTCTCCAGGGTTCATTTCTGCATGGACCTTTGAGGTTCTCAGCAGGTGGAAGATCCCCTCCATTCCTGTATTGTAAGACCAACTCTGTCCCTGCTCTTCTGTAAAGTTCGATTGAGGGAACAGTGTCTGGTTAGGGTTAAGAACATGTTCGATTTGGGTTAGGAATCATTCTGCTAGTTGTAGAATGGTATTGGGAACCTGCGATATTTGTAATCATATATAGGTGAAATATATGTATGAAAACAGAAATCTAAGCAAGATTTGAAGGCCAGAAGGGCATTGGGCCCTTGATTGGGATACTTATCTTTGAATTACATTCTGCACAGATGTCTCAGATCAATTGATCTACAATGGCATAGGACCTTGTACCTTGGATGATTGAATGTAGAAGAGAACATCCAGTCAAAAAGGGATAGTAGGTAAGATTAGGAAGCTAGTCGGTAGGTTTAGGAAGAAGAGTGAGTATAAAATTTGGACCAAAAGTTCTTTAGCAATAGGGTATCGGTTAGAGAGTGAATGTAAATGTCAGCACATGTGAAGAGTCAGTCACAATGATGAACTGGGGAAAAATATGTAGGAAAGCAGATATCAATAGAGACATTAGGAAATCAGGCAAAGTGATAGGATTAGACAGTTTCAACAGGGTTGAGGATGAATATGTAATCTTAGGAAGAAACAAATGTGTAGTCACCAATAGGATTGACATTGGAGAGCATTAGGCAACCTGGAGAAGGAAGTTTTTAGGAATCCATGCTCACTTTCCAATTAGGCTTTGCTACAATCATAAGTGTGACCTTTGCATTTTGTGTCCAGAATATCACAGTGATAAAATGTATATGCAGATCAGGTGACATGAGTATTACTTCCACCATTGCTGGGAGCAGTATGTTGAAGACGTATCAATTAGTCTTTGGGGGTACAAATAGGTGTACCCTGGGTCTATGAATATAGAGTTAATGCATGAATAGACCATACTGTGAATAAATAATATAACTGCTTCCAATTTAAATAATGGATTGAATTGATATCTGAAACTACATAGGAAATCTTATATTGATACACAATCATTCATTCCTACCAGTTATACATCTAATGGCAATATTAGGGTTATGGTTTACCATGAAGGGTGTGTGAGTTTTGCTTCAAAAGTGATTATGGAAATGGAAAATCACGTGTTTGGAATGAAGTCTCATGAACAAACCAGTCAAGAAACATGGAGGAATACATGTGTTGTGAAGCAGGAAGTGATTGAAAGTGAACCAAATGCCTAGAAATTTTTAAACTTGAGGAGGAAATGTATATCCTATGATGTGCATCAGCTGAAGAAATAGTAAGGTACCAGTGTTGAATAAAAATGAACGTCAAAATACACATCATGTCCCATAGGAATCTACTTGCATTGATGTTAAACTGGGTCAGTTACTGTAGAAAGATTAGGATTTCTATGCACCATCCACTGAAGTTAGTTTTCAGTACTAGGAAAACAATATGTATTTCAGGTGGATAAATATTTCTGAGAATAATCTTGTGAAAAGTTGATTATAAATCCACATATATGAACATGAATGAATTTAGGGAATGTATCATAAGACACATATATTTCATATTTTGAAAAATCTGGAGAGTTTGTGTGTGTGTGTGTGTATATATATATATATATATATATATATATATATATATACAAAAAAAACACAAACAGAGACATTAAAAATCTGAAATATATATGCCAATCGAAATTCATCATGAAATATATGTCATCCACAGATCCAAAAATATTCATTTTACTGAACATGGATTTTTGTATCATGTTGTTCAAGTAGGAAGCTCACCCATAGGTTGAACTTTCAGTTCCAACAGCGTTTGGAAGGAGTGATCTCTTCTCACAATTTGTATCTGCCAAGTCAGCCACCTCACAAGAATATACGTGGGATACCAGGTAGGATTCTATATGTGCATGTAAAAATACATGTGCTGAATAGGCTACAGAGAAAGGGAGACAGGAATTCACATATTTGTTAACTTTAAAAACACATGGAGAACTATTTCTATTCAATTGGACTAGATTTATAAAACCTACCCTTTATAATGCAAAAGGCAATGCAACTATACACCATGCCTCCTCTGAACTGCTTGTATTTCTATTCTGTTTGGGTTATTTTTCTCCATCATATTAGGATTCATAGTCAGAGTCTAGTAGGGTATGGGTTAGTGTCAGGGAATCAGTATTTCAAATGGAAAATAGGAAATGAATCCAATGTGTATGCAAATACGTGCTACACAAAAATCTTCCCACTCTCATCCAGAACAATGCCTTGACATGACCTTCGCCCCAAGGAAGAAGCAACTCGAGGGGAAGAGTTAGAAAATCTGTGAATACATATGTGGAATGGAAAATGCTCAGGAGTTCACAACCTAGGAGGTGGTAGAGGAGTTTCCATTAGTAAGGGACAGGATAAACACTCCTCAAACATGGAGCTCTGCTGGCCTAAAGACTTGGTGAGAAACTGCCTCTGAGGTTGGGCACTTGAAATCTATGTTGTTGTCAGGAGCTTTAGCTTCCTTTGTAGTGAGACCATCAAAGCTGGGTCTGCATCTATGTGACCTGGAGGACATGGTTTCTGATTTTCCAATGAACATGAGGCAGAAGTGCTGAATTCTCTCTTTGTAGGTCCACAGTGGCCACTGGAGGCTAAGTGTCTCCCCGTGTGGACTGGGAAGCCATTTGGTCCTCCTCTACTTTTCGTGGTGTTTCTTGCTGCTGCACTGGGAGTTTGGTATTTGCTTCATGAAATACAAGGAGTTCAACTGGGACACAGTGCTGGAGGGAGTTCTGTCACGTGTGGTGGGTCAGGGTCCTAGGAGAATGCACCAACCAGTCTTCTATCCCACAGAGCTTGCCCCCTTGACCCTAGCAACCTGATTCTGAACATTGCCCTGAAACCTCTCCATATAACAAGATGCCTTTACTTATAAGTGTCTGCCAGCTGCACCATGTCATTCACAAGCCATTTGGAAGCCAATGTCAGATCCACATGGCCCTACCACAGAGGTTTTATCACACTCCTGCACACCACTTCTCTAGGCCCACTACTCAGCAGGCCCCAACTTACTGGCATCTCTGTTCTACACCATTTTCATAAAACCCAGTCAATCAAGGCACCGTCTGGTACACTCCTGATCAGCAACAGGACATCCAAAGGTTCTCCAGTGCCACCTGGTCATGGGAACTGAAAAATTTCATGGTATTTATCTAGCCATTTTTAAAGGATGAAGTTGGAGGCACTGTGGGTTTCCATTCATTCAGGAACCATTAAATGGTGAGGAAGCTCATTTCAATGAAAGCTCTGGAGAACTCTCACAAACAAGGCTTCCCAAAGAGTGGCCAAAAGGTCGCATGAAGCCAGGCCCATTGAGGTCTACAATGTGAGGTCCATGTGTGTTTTGACTCTCAACGATGGCTGCCAGGTCTGGAAGAATAAAATCATGGGATATCCTGGCTGAGATTCCCAGTGCTCTGTGGAAAGCCAACCTGGGCCTAGATCTCAGATTCCAAGGGTGACTCTCATGCGTGGCCTCCTAAAATCTCAACACAATTCATGGCAATACTTCTCTGAGGTCAGTTCCAGAGCTCAGTCTCCAAGGGGAATCACACCAGAGTTCACGCCAAGGTGGACCCAGTCATCTCTTCCAACCGCCACACAAATGACCACAATTCAAACCAAAACACTGCCACATGGCCCTCATCTTCTTCCATATACACACTCATCATAACCTCTGGCTGGAGGTTTCCATCAGGGGCTCAGCCCAAGAGAGTGTCCAATAGAAGCTCCCTTGCCCCTCATTTGCCTAATATCAGGGTGGCCTGGACAGCCTTCCTGTGCACCAGGAGTGATCAAAGAGGCCTGCCTTTAATACTGCTCTGCTTCTCCAATTTGAGGCCTACTGACTGCGGGGTATAGATTCTTTGTGTGAATTGGAGTCAGGAGAAAACCCAAGCGCCTATGGGCTAGCCTCTGCAGGGCTTTGAAGAACTCATTTGACCCAAAGGATCCCTATGCTCTCTTGACGGAGGTCAGGAACCTTACAGAGGAAGGCGAGAGACTTCATGCAAAATGACTGCGTTTTTGCCATCTTGGCTTTGCATGCACACATGGGATCTTTCTTCAGTCCATCAGGTTCTGACAATCTAAGCCACAGCCTCACACAGGGCCAAGAGGCTGATTCAGACACATCCCTTTGCAAAGCAATGAAGCAAAGAGCCACAGGTGATGCCCATTCATTTCCATTTGAAAACTGTTTTCTTCAGGCTTCCCAAAGGGGTGCCCTGAGGCAAAGGCCTTCCTGACATTCAGGGCAACAGAACAATAGGTAAGCAAAAGGCCCAAAGCAGGCTTTCTCCACTGAGACTTTACTGGTCCCACTGATATCTGAGTTTTCTGAGATGCTCACCATTCCTTTCAGCTATCCAGTACATGGCCATGTCACAGAGCTTGGAGGTGGTACATATCTTGGACACAAAACCATGAGCCTATTCTGTAGAGTGGCCAGAATTCAGGAAGAAAACAGGAACTTAGGAAGATAGTAGGTGTTGCCCATCCATAAGGCAAGCCGCAGTCCACTCATAAATTGGGCAGGATGAAGACTGGGAAGCTTTCTACTAGACAGGACACATCCATTGATGCATTCTCTTTTCTAATGTCTACAACCAGGGACACAGTGAGATACACAAACTTAGAAACACTCGCCTTGTCCAAAGACTTACTGGAAACAGTCCACTCCAAACAAACAAACCGCCTTTCCTACCTATTCTCAGAACATGAGACAAATCCACAAACTCACCCCCACACCCACAAAGGCACCTCCTTCCCCCAAGTAGGTCTGTGACTACCCGGAGTGTCCTCTGACTGCTGGGCCATACTATGTTCCCCCGAAATGGCCTGTCCTGTCTCAGATCTGGCCTCCTTGGCCAACTCTGTGAAGTTGTCAGGAGCCAGCGGTGAGCCACTACCTGCTTTCTCAGGCAAGGCCCTCTTCAGTGCTTTCCTGGCATTTGGCCATCCTCACATCAGTAGGTACCAAGGAAGACTGACTCTGTCCTTGGTAAATCCAAACAAGTGAGCCCACTGGGACTGGGACTGGGACTGCCTCTGGGTGCCTGGCTTCCTGGATCCCAAGATCAGAGAGTTCCATCACCAAGGAAGTGAGGTGAGGTCACTTCCTTCAGGAACTGAATGAGGTCACTGCCTCGGCAACCACTGTGTCCCAACAGTTGCTTGCAAGGGTCCCAGGAGATGGAGGCTGCCCCTGCTTCCTGTGACACTTTCACAAGTTAGAATGGAATATCAACCATAGGCACCAAGGAACAGCTCTCCACACAGGCCTGCTTTGGTCCATCTTGTCTACATTAAGTAGAGACAGGCTCATTCAGACACATCCCTTCATCCTGACCAGGTTGTTTGCCATGGAAGATGACTTTTGCTCTCTCAGGTCCTTCATAGCTGCCTACATCTTCTCCAGGGTTCATTTCTGCATGGACCTTTGAGGTTCTCAGCAGGTGGAAGATCCCCTCCATTCCTGTATTGTAAGACCAACTCTGTCCCTGCTCTTCTGTAAAGTTCGATTGAGGGAACAGTGTCTGGTTAGGGTTAAGAACATGTTCGATTTGGGTTAGGAATCATTCTGCTAGTTGTAGAATGGTATTGGGAACCTGCGATATTTGTAATCATATATAGGTGAAATATATGTATGAAAACAGAAATCTAAGTAAGATTTGAAGGCCAGAAGGGCATTGGGCCCTTGATTGGGATACTTAGCTTTGAATTACATTCTGCACAGATGTCTCAGATCAATTGATCTACAATGGCATAGGACCTTGTACCTTGGATGATTGAATGTAGAAGAGAACATCCAGTCAAAAAGGGATAGTAGGTAAGATTAGGAAGCTAGTCGGTAGGTTTAGGAAGAAGAGTGAGTATAAAATTTGGACCAAAAGTTCTTTAGCAATAGGGTATCGGTTAGAGAGTGAATGTAAATGTCAGCACATGTGAAGAGTCAGTCACAATGATGAACTGGGGAAAAATATGTAGGAAAGCAGATATCAATAGAGACATTAGGAAATCAGGCAAAGTGATAGGATTAGACAGTTTCAACAGGGTTGAGGATGAATATGTAATCTTAGGAAGAAACAAATGTGTAGTCACCAATAGGATTGACATTGGAGAGCATTAGGCAACCTGGAGAAGGAAGTTTTTAGGAATCCATGCTCACTTTCCAATTAGGCTTTGCTACAATCATAAGTGTGACCTTTGCATTTTGTGTCCAGAATATCACAGTGATAAAATGTATATGCAGATCAGGTGACATGAGTATTACTTCCACCATTGCTGGGAGCAGTATGTTGAAGACGTATCAATTAGTCTTTGGGGGTACAAATAGGTGTACCCTGGGTCTATGAATATAGAGTTAATGCATGAATAGACCATACTGTGAATAAATAATATAACTGCTTCCAATTTAAATAATGGATTGAATTGATATCTGAAACTACATAGGAAATCTTATATTGATACACAATCATTCATTCCTACCAGTTATACATCTAATGGCAATATTAGGGTTATGGTTTACCATGAAGGGTGTGTGAGTTTTGCTTCAAAAGTGATTATGGAAATGGAAAATCACGTGTTTGGAATGAAGTCTCATGAACAAACCAGTCAAGAAACATGGAGGAATACATGTGTTGTGAAGCAGGAAGTGATTGAAAGTGAACCAAATGCCTAGAAATTTTTAAACTTGAGGAGGAAATGTATATCCTATGATGTGCATCAGCTGAAGAAATAGTAAGGTACCAGTGTTGAATAAAAATGAACGTCAAAATACACATCATGTCCCATAGGAATCTACTTGCATTGATGTTAAACTGGGTCAGTTACTGTAGAAAGATTAGGATTTCTATGCACCATCCACTGAAGTTAGTTTTCAGTACTAGGAAAACAATATGTATTTCAGGTGGATAAATATTTCTGAGAATAATCTTGTGAAAAGTTGATTATAAATCCACATATATGAACATGAATGAATTTAGGGAATGTATCATAAGACACATATATTTCATATTTTGAAAAATCTGGAGAGTTTGTGTGTGTGTGTGTGTATATATATATATATATATATATATATATATATACAAAAAAAACACAAACAGAGACATTAAAAATCTGAAATATATATGCCAATCGAAATTCATCATGAAATATATGTCATCCACAGATCCAAAAATATTCATTTTACTGAACATGGATTTTTGTATCATGTTGTTCAAGTAGGAAGCTCACCCATAGGTTGAACTTTCAGTTCCAACAGCGTTTGGAAGGAGTGATCTCTTCTCACAATTTGTATCTGCCAAGTCAGCCACCTCACAAGAATATACGTGGGATACCAGGTAGGATTCTATATGTGCATGTAAAAATACATGTGCTGAATAGGCTACAGAGAAAGGGAGACAGGAATTCACATATTTGTTAACTTTAAAAACACATGGAGAACTATTTCTATTCAATTGGACTAGATTTATAAAACCTACCCTTTATAATGCAAAAGGCAATGCAACTATACACCATGCCTCCTCTGAACTGCTTGTATTTCTATTCTGTTTGGGTTATTTTTCTCCATCATATTAGGATTCATAGTCAGAGTCTAGTAGGGTATGGGTTAGTGTCAGGGAATCAGTATTTCAAATGGAAAATAGGAAATGAATCCAATGTGTATGCAAATACGTGCTACACAAAAATCTTCCCACTCTCATCCAGAACAATGCCTTGACATGACCTTCGCCCCAAGGAAGAAGCAACTCGAGGGGAAGAGTTAGAAAATCTGTGAATACATATGTGGAATGGAAAATGCTCAGGAGTTCACAACCTAGGAGGTGGTAGAGGAGTTTCCATTAGTAAGGGACAGGATAAACACTCCTCAAACATGGAGCTCTGCTGGCCTAAAGACTTGGTGAGAAACTGCCTCTGAGGTTGGGCACTTGAAATCTATGTTGTTGTCAGGAGCTTTAGCTTCCTTTGTAGTGAGACCATCAAAGCTGGGTCTGCATCTATGTGACCTGGAGGACATGGTTTCTGATTTTCCAATGAACATGAGGCAGAAGTGCTGAATTCTCTCTTTGTAGGTCCACAGTGGCCACTGGAGGCTAAGTGTCTCCCCGTGTGGACTGGGAAGCCATTTGGTCCTCCTCTACTTTTCGTGGTGTTTCTTGCTGCTGCACTGGGAGTTTGGTATTTGCTTCATGAAATACAAGGAGTTCAACTGGGACACAGTGCTGGAGGGAGTTCTGTCACGTGTGGTGGGTCAGGGTCCTAGGAGAATGCACCAACCAGTCTTCTATCCCACAGAGCTTGCCCCCTTGACCCTAGCAACCTGATTCTGAACATTGCCCTGAAACCTCTCCATATAACAAGATGCCTTTACTTATAAGTGTCTGCCAGCTGCACCATGTCATTCACAAGCCATTTGGAAGCCAATGTCAGATCCACATGGCCCTACCACAGAGGTTTTATCACACTCCTGCACACCACTTCTCTAGGCCCACTACTCAGCAGGCCCCAACTTACTGGCATCTCTGTTCTACACCATTTTCATAAAACCCAGTCAATCAAGGCACCGTCTGGTACACTCCTGATCAGCAACAGGACATCCAAAGGTTCTCCAGTGCCACCTGGTCATGGGAACTGAAAAATTTCATGGTATTTATCTAGCCATTTTTAAAGGATGAAGTTGGAGGCACTGTGGGTTTCCATTCATTCAGGAACCATTAAATGGTGAGGAAGCTCATTTCAATGAAAGCTCTGGAGAACTCTCACAAACAAGGCTTCCCAAAGAGTGGCCAAAAGGTCGCATGAAGCCAGGCCCATTGAGGTCTACAATGTGAGGTCCATGTGTGTTTTGACTCTCAACGATGGCTGCCAGGTCTGGAAGAATAAAATCATGGGATATCCTGGCTGAGATTCCCAGTGCTCTGTGGAAAGCCAACCTGGGCCTAGATCTCAGATTCCAAGGGTGACTCTCATGCGTGGCCTCCTAAAATCTCAACACAATTCATGGCAATACTTCTCTGAGGTCAGTTCCAGAGCTCAGTCTCCAAGGGGAATCACACCAGAGTTCACGCCAAGGTGGACCCAGTCATCTCTTCCAACCGCCACACAAATGACCACAATTCAAACCAAAACACTGCCACATGGCCCTCATCTTCTTCCATATACACACTCATCATAACCTCTGGCTGGAGGTTTCCATCAGGGGCTCAGCCCAAGAGAGTGTCCACAAGAAGCTCCCTTGCCCCTCATTTGCCTAATATCAGGGTGGCCTGGACAGCCTTCCTGTGCACCAGGAGTGATCAAAGAGGCCTGCCTTTAATACTGCTCTGCTTCTCCAATTTGAGGCCTACTGACTGCGGGGTATAGATTCTTTGTGTGAATTGGAGTCAGGAGAAAACCCAAGCGCCTATGGGCTAGCCTCTGCAGGGCTTTGAAGAACTCATTTGACCCAAAGGATCCCTATGCTCTCTTGACGGAGGTCAGGAACCTTACAGAGGAAGGCGAGAGACTTCATGCAAAATGACTGCGTTTTTGCCATCTTGGCTTTGCATGCACACATGGGATCTTTCTTCAGTCCATCAGGTTCTGACAATCTAAGCCACAGCCTCACACAGGGCCAAGAGGCTGATTCAGACACATCCCTTTGCAAAGCAATGAAGCAAAGAGCCACAGGTGATGCCCATTCATTTCCATTTGAAAACTGTTTTCTTCAGGCTTCCCAAAGGGGTGCCCTGAGGCAAAGGCCTTCCTGACATTCAGGGCAACAGAACAATAGGTAAGCAAAAGGCCCAAAGCAGGCTTTCTCCACTGAGACTTTACTGGTCCCACTGATATCTGAGTTTTCTGAGATGCTCACCATTCCTTTCAGCTATCCAGTACATGGCCATGTCACAGAGCTTGGAGGTGGTACATATCTTGGACACAAAACCATGAGCCTATTCTGGAGAGTGGCCAGAATTCAGGAAGAAAACAGGAACTTAGGAAGATAGTAGGTGTTGCCCATCCATAAGGCAAGCCGCAGTCCACTCATAAATTGGGCAGGATGAAGACTGGGAAGCTTTCTACTAGACAGGACACATCCATTGATGCATTCTCTTTTCTAATGTCTACAACCAGGGACACAGTGAGATACACAAACTTAGAAACACTCGCCTTGTCCAAAGACTTACTGGAAACAGTCCACTCCAAACAAACAAACCGCCTTTCCTACCTATTCTCAGAACATGAGACAAATCCACAAACTCACCCCCACACCCACAAAGGCACCTCCTTCCCCCAAGTAGGTCTGTGACTACCCGGAGTGTCCTCTGACTGCTGGGCCATACTATGTTCCCCCGAAATGGCCTGTCCTGTCTCAGATCTGGCCTCCTTGGCCAACTCTGTGAAGTTGTCAGGAGCCAGCGGTGAGCCACTACCTGCTTTCTCAGGCAAGGCCCTCTTCAGTGCTTTCCTGGCATTTGGCCATCCTCACATCAGTAGGTACCAAGGAAGACTGACTCTGTCCTTGGTAAATCCAAACAAGTGAGCCCACTGGGACTGGGACTGGGACTGCCTCTGGGTGCCTGGCTTCCTGGATCCCAAGTTCAGAGAGTTCCATCACCAAGGAAGTGAGGTGAGGTCACTTCCTTCAGGAACTGAATGAGGTCACTGCCTCGGCAACCACTGTGTCCCAACAGTTGCTTGCAAGGGTCCCAGGAGATGGAGGCTGCCCCTGCTTCCTGTGACACTTTCACAAGTTAGAATGGAATATCAACCATAGGCACCAAGGAACAGCTCTCCACACAGGCCTGCTTTGGTCCATCTTGTCTACATTAAGTAGAGACAGGCTCATTCAGACACATCCCTTCATCCTGACCAGGTTGTTTGCCATGGAAGATGACTTTTGCTCTCTCAGGTCCTTCATAGCTGCCTACATCTTCTCCAGGGTTCATTTCTGCATGGACCTTTGAGGTTCTCAGCAGGTGGAAGATCCCCTCCATTCCTGTATTGTAAGACCAACTCTGTCCCTGCTCTTCTGTAAAGTTCGATTGAGGGAACAGTGTCTGGTTAGGGTTAAGAACATGTTCGATTTGGGTTAGGAATCATTCTGCTAGTTGTAGAATGGTATTGGGAACCTGCGATATTTGTAATCATATATAGGTGAAATATATGTATGAAAACAGAAATCTAAGTAAGATTTGAAGGCCAGAAGGGCATTGGGCCCTTGATTGGGATACTTAGCTTTGAATTACATTCTGCACAGATGTCTCAGATCAATTGATCTACAATGGCATAGGACCTTGTACCTTGGATGATTGAATGTAGAAGAGAACATCCAGTCAAAAAGGGATAGTAGGTAAGATTAGGAAGCTAGTCGGTAGGTTTAGGAAGAAGAGTGAGTATAAAATTTGGACCAAAAGTTCTTTAGCAATAGGGTATCGGTTAGAGAGTGAATGTAAATGTCAGCACATGTGAAGAGTCAGTCACAATGATGAACTGGGGAAAAATATGTAGGAAAGCAGATATCAATAGAGACATTAGGAAATCAGGCAAAGTGATAGGATTAGACAGTTTCAACAGGGTTGAGGATGAATATGTAATCTTAGGAAGAAACAAATGTGTAGTCACCAATAGGATTGACATTGGAGAGCATTAGGCAACCTGGAGAAGGAAGTTTTTAGGAATCCATGCTCACTTTCCAATTAGGCTTTGCTACAATCATAAGTGTGACCTTTGCATTTTGTGTCCAGAATATCACAGTGATAAAATGTATATGCAGATCAGGTGACATGAGTATTACTTCCACCATTGCTGGGAGCAGTATGTTGAAGACGTATCAATTAGTCTTTGGGGGTACAAATAGGTGTACCCTGGGTCTATGAATATAGAGTTAATGCATGAATAGACCATACTGTGAATAAATAATATAACTGCTTCCAATTTAAATAATGGATTGAATTGATATCTGAAACTACATAGGAAATCTTATATTGATACACAATCATTCATTCCTACCAGTTATACATCTAATGGCAATATTAGGGTTATGGTTTACCATGAAGGGTGTGTGAGTTTTGCTTCAAAAGTGATTATGGAAATGGAAAATCACGTGTTTGGAATGAAGTCTCATGAACAAACCAGTCAAGAAACATGGAGGAATACATGTGTTGTGAAGCAGGAAGTGATTGAAAGTGAACCAAATGCCTAGAAATTTTTAAACTTGAGGAGGAAATGTATATCCTATGATGTGCATCAGCTGAAGAAATAGTAAGGTACCAGTGTTGAATAAAAATGAACGTCAAAATACACATCATGTCCCATAGGAATCTACTTGCATTGATGTTAAACTGGGTCAGTTACTGTAGAAAGATTAGGATTTCTATGCACCATCCACTGAAGTTAGTTTTCAGTACTAGGAAAACAATATGTATTTCAGGTGGATAAATATTTCTGAGAATAATCTTGTGAAAAGTTGATTATAAATCCACATATATGAACATGAATGAATTTAGGGAATGTATCATAAGACACATATATTTCATATTTTGAAAAATCTGGAGAGTTTGTGTGTGTGTGTGTGTATATATATATATATATATATATATATATATATATACAAAAAAACACAAACAGAGACATTAAAAATCTGAAATATATATGCCAATCGAAATTCATCATGAAATATATGTCATCCACAGATCCAAAAATATTCATTTTACTGAACATGGATTTTTGTATCATGTTGTTCAAGTAGGAAGCTCACCCATAGGTTGAACTTTCAGTTCCAACAGCGTTTGGAAGGAGTGATCTCTTCTCACAATTTGTATCTGCCAAGTCAGCCACCTCACAAGAATATACGTGGGATACCAGGTAGGATTCTATATGTGCATGTAAAAATACATGTGCTGAATAGGCTACAGAGAAAGGGAGACAGGAATTCACATATTTGTTAACTTTAAAAACACATGGAGAACTATTTCTATTCAATTGGACTAGATTTATAAAACCTACCCTTTATAATGCAAAAGGCAATGCAACTATACACCATGCCTCCTCTGAACTGCTTGTATTTCTATTCTGTTTGGGTTATTTTTCTCCATCATATTAGGATTCATAGTCAGAGTCTAGTAGGGTATGGGTTAGTGTCAGGGAATCAGTATTTCAAATGGAAAATAGGAAATGAATCCAATGTGTATGCAAATACGTGCTACACAAAAATCTTCCCACTCTCATCCAGAACAATGCCTTGACATGACCTTCGCCCCAAGGAAGAAGCAACTCGAGGGGAAGAGTTAGAAAATCTGTGAATACATATGTGGAATGGAAAATGCTCAGGAGTTCACAACCTTGGAGGTGGTAGAGGAGTTTCCATAAGTAAGGGACAGGGTAAACACTCCACAAACATGGAGCTCTGCTGGCCTAAAGACTTGGTGAGAAACTGCCTCTGAGAAGAAGATGAGGGCCTTTTTTTCAAGATGGGCACTTGAAATCTATGTTGTTGTCAGGAGCTTTAGCTTCCTTTGTAGTGAGACCATCAAAGCTGGGTCTGCATCTATGTGACCTGGAGGACATGGTTTCTGATTTTCCAATGAACATGAGGCAGAAGTGCTGAATTCTCTCTTTGTAGGTCCACAGTGGCCACTGGAGGCTAAGTGTCTCCCCGTGTGGACTGGGAAGCCATTTGGTCCTCCTCTACTTTTCGTGGTGTTTCTTGCTGCTGCACTGGGAGTTTGGTATTTGCTTCATGAAATACAAGGAGTTCAACTGGGACACAGTGCTGGAGGGAGTTCTGTCACGTGTGGTGGGTCAGGGTCCTAGGAGAATGCACCAACCAGTCTTCTATCCCACAGAGCTTGCCCCCTTGACCCTAGCAACCTGATTCTGAACATTGCCCTGAAACCTCTCCATATAACAAGATGCCTTTACTTATAAGTGTCTGCCAGCTGCACCATGTCATTCACAAGCCATTTGGAAGCCAATGTCAGATCCACATGGCCCTACCACAGAGGTTTTATCACACTCCTGCACACCACTTCTCTAGGCCCACTACTCAGCAGGCCCCAACTTACTGGCATCTCTGTTCTACACCATTTTCATAAAACCCAGTCAATCAAGGCACCGTCTGGTACACTCCTGATCAGCAACAGGACATCCAAAGGTTCTCCAGTGCCACCTGGTCATGGGAACTGAAAAATTTCATGGTATTTATCTAGCCATTTTTAAAGGATGAAGTTGGAGGCACTGTGGGTTTCCATTCATTCAGGAACCATTAAATGGTGAGGAAGCTCATTTCAATGAAAGCTCTGGAGAACTCTCACAAACAAGGCTTCCCAAAGAGTGGCCAAAAGGTCGCATGAAGCCAGGCCCATTGAGGTCTACAATGTGAGGTCCATGTGTGTTTTGACTCTCAACGATGGCTGCCAGGTCTGGAAGAATAAAATCATGGGATATCCTGGCTGAGATTCCCAGTGCTCTGTGGAAAGCCAACCTGGGCCTAGATCTCAGATTCCAAGGGTGACTCTCATGCGTGGCCTCCTAAAATCTCAACACAATTCATGGCAATACTTCTCTGAGGTCAGTTCCAGAGCTCAGTCTCCAAGGGGAATCACACCAGAGTTCACGCCAAGGTGGACCCAGTCATCTCTTCCAACCGCCACACAAATGACCACAATTCAAACCAAAACACTGCCACATGGCCCTCATCTTCTTCCATATACACACTCATCATAACCTCTGGCTGGAGGTTTCCATCAGGGGCTCAGCCCAAGACAGTGTCCACAAGAAGCTCCCTTGCCCCTCTTTTGCCTAATATCAGGGTGGTCTGGACAGCCTTCCTGTGCACCAGGAGTGATCAAAGAGGCCTGCCTTTAATACTGCTCTGCTTCTCCAATTTGAGGCCTACTGACTGCGGGGTATAGATTCTTTGTGTGAATTGGAGTCAGGAGAAAACCCAAGCGCCTATGGGCTAGCCTCTGCAGGGCTTTGAAGAACTCATTTGACCCAAAGGATCCCTATGCTCTCTTGACGGAGGTCAGGAACCTTACAGAGGAAGGCGAGAGACTTCATGCAAAATGACTGCGTTTTTGCCATCTTGGCTTTGGATGCACACATGGGATCTTTCTTCAGTCCATCAGGTGCTGACAATCTAAGCCACAGCCTCACACAGGGCCAAGAGGCTGATTCAGACACATCCCTTTGCAAAGCAATGAAGCAAAGAGCCACAGGTGATGCCCATTCATTTCCATTTGAAAACTGTTTTCTTCAGGCTTCCCAAAGGGGTGCCCTGAGGCAAAGGCCTTCCTGACATTCAGGGCAACAGAACAATAGGTAAGCAAAAGGCCCAAAGCAGGCTTTCTCCACTGAGACTTTACTGGTCCCACTGATATCTGAGTTTTCTGAGATGCTCACCATTCCTTTCAGCTATCCAGTACATGGCCATGTCACAGAGCTTGGAGGTGGTACATATCTTGGACACAAAACCATGAGCCTATTCTGGAGAGTGGCCAGAATTCAGGAAGAAAACAGGAACTTAGGAAGATAGTAGGTGTTGCCCATCCATAAGGCAAGCTGCAGTCCACTCATAAATTGGGCAGGATGAAGACTGGGAAGCTTTCTACTAGACAGGACACATCCATTGATGCATTCTCTTTTCTAATGTCTACAACCAGGGACACAGTGAGATACACAAACTTATGATCACTCGCCTTGTCCAAAGACTTTCTGGAAACAGTCCACTCCAAACAAACAAACCGCCTTTCCTACCTATTCTCAGAACATGAGACAAATCCACAAACTCACCCCCACACCCACAAAGGCACCTCCTTCCCCCAAGTAGGTCTGTGACTACCCGGAGTGTCCTCTGACTGCTGGGCCATACTATGTTCCCCCGAAATGGCCTGTCCTGTCTCAGATCTGGCCTCCTTGGCCAACTCTGTGAAGTTGTCAGGAGCCAGCGGTGAGCCACTACCTGCTTTCTCAGGCAAGGCCCTCTTCAGTGCTTTCCTGGCATTTGGCCATCCTCACATCAGTAGGGACCAAGGAAGACTGACTCTGTCCTTGGTAAATCCAAACAAGTGAGCCCACTGGGACTGGGACTGGGACTGCCTCTGGGTGCCTGGCTTCCTGGATCCCAAGTTCAGAGAGTTCCATCACCAAGGAAGTGAGGTGAGGTCACTTCCTTCAGGAACTGAATGAGGTCACTGCCTCGGCAACCACTGTGTCCTAACAGTTGCTTGCAAGGGTCCCAGGAGATGGAGGCTGCCCCTGCTTCCTGTGACACTTTCACAAGTTAGAATGGAATATCAACCATAGGCACCAAGGAACAGCTCTCCACACAGGCCTGCTTTGGTCCATCTTGTCTACATTAAGAAGAGAGAGGCTCATTCAGACACATCCCTTCATCCTGACCAGGTTGTTTGCCATGGAAGATGACTTTTGCTCTCTCAGGTCCTTCATAGCTGCCTACATCTTCTCCAGGGTTCATTTCTGCATGGACCTTTGAGGTTCTCAGCAGGTGGAAGATCCCCTCCATTCCTGTATTGTAAGACCAACTCTGTCCCTGCTCTTCTGTAAAGTTCGATTGAGGGAACAGTGTCTGGTTAGGGTTAAGAACATGTTCGATTTGGGTTAGGAATCATTCTGCTACTTGTAGAATGGTATTGGGAACCTGCGATATTTGTAATCATATATAGGTGAAATATATGTATGAAAACAGAAATCTAAGTAAGATTAGAAGGCCAGAAGGGCATTGGGCCCTTGATTGGGATACTTAGCTTTGAATTACATTCTGCACAGATGTCTCAGATCAATTGATCTACAATGGCATAGGACCTTGTACCTTGGATGATTGAATGTAGGAGAGAACATCCAGTCAAAAAGGGATAGTAGGTAAGATTAGGAAGCTAGTCGGTAGGTTTAGGAAGAAGAGTGAGTATAAAATTTGGACCAAAAGTTCTTTAGCAATAGGGTATCGGTTAGAGAGTGAATGTAAATGTCAGCACATGTGAAGAGTCAGTCACAATGATGAACTGGGGAAAAATATGTAGGAAAGCAGATATCAATAGAGACATTAGGAAATCAGGCAAAGTGATAGGATTAGACATTTTCAACCGGGTTGAGGATGAATATGTAATCTTAGGAAGAAACAAATGTGTAGTCACCAATAGGATTGACATTGGAGAGCATTAGGCAACCTGGAGAAGGAAGTTTTTAGGAATCCATGCTCACTTTCCAATTAGGCTTTGCTACAATCATAAGTGTGACCTTTGCATTTTGTGTCTAGAATATCACAGTGATAAAATGTATATGCAGATCAGGTGACATGAGTATTATGTCCACCATTGCTGGGAGCAGTATGTTGAAGACGTATCAATTAGTATTTGGGGGTACAAATAGGTGAACCCTGGGTCTATGAATATAGAGATAATGCATGAATAGACCATACTGTGAATAAATAATATAACTGCTTCCAATTTAAATAATGGATTGAATTGATATCTGAAACTACATAGGAAATCTTATATTGATACACAATCATTCATTCCTACCAGTTATACATCTAATGGCAATATTAGGGTTATGGTTTACCATGAAGGGTGTGTGAGTTTTGCTTCAAAAGTGATTATGGAAATGGAAAATCACGTGTTTGGAATGAAGTCTCATGAACAAACCAGTCAAGAAACATGGAGGAATACATGTGTTGTGAAGCAGGAAGTGATTGAAAGTGAACCAAATGCCTAGAAATTTTTAAACTTGAGGAGGAAATGTATATCCTATGATGTGCATCAGCTGAAGAAATAGTAAGGTACCAGTGTTGAATAAAAATGAACGTCAAAATACACATCCTGTCCCATAGGAATCTACTTGCATTGATGTTAAACTGGGTCAGTTACTGTAGAAAGATTAGGATTTCTATGCACCATCCACTGAAGTTAGTTTTCAGTACTAGGAAAAAAATATGTATTTCAGGTGGATAAATATTTCTGAGAATAAATTTGTGAAAAGTTGATTATAAATCCACATATATGAACATGAATGAATTTAGGGAATGTATCATAAGACACATATATTTCATATTTTGAAAAATCTGGAGAGTTTGTGTGGGTGTGTATATATATATATATATACACAAAAAAAACACAAACACAGACATTAAAAATCTGAAATATATATGCCAATCGAAATTCATCATGAAATATATGTCATCCACAGATCCAAAAATATTCATTTTACTGAACATGGATTTTTGTATCATGTTGTTCAAGTAGGAAGCTCACCCATATGTTGAATTTTCAGTTCCAACAGCGTTTGGGAGGAGTGATCTCTTCTCACAATTTGTATCTGCCAAGTCAGCCACCTCACAAGAATATACGTGGGATACCAGGTAGGATTCTATATGTGCATGTAAAAATACATGTGCTGAATAGGCTACAGAGAAAGGGAGACAGGAATTCACATATTTGTTAACTTTAAAAACACATGGAGAACTATTTCTATTCAATTGGACGAGATTTATAACACCTACCCTTTATAATGCAAAAGGCAAGTGCAACTATACACCATGCCTCCTCTGAACTGCTTGTATTACTATTCTGTTTGGGTTATTTTTCTCCATCATATTAGGATTCATAGTCAGAGTCTAGTAGGGTATGGGTTAGTGTCAGGGAATCAGTATTTCAAATGGAAAATAGGAAATGAATCCAATGTGTATGCAAATACGTGCTACACAAAAATCTTCCCACTCTCATCCAGAACAATGCCTTGACATGACCTTCGCCCCAAGGAAGAAGCAACTCGAGGGGAAGAGTTAGAAAATCTGTGAATACATATGTGGAATGGAAAATGCTCAGGAGTTCACAACCTTGGAGGTGGTAGAGGAGTTTCCATAAGTAAGGGACAGGGTAAACACTCCACAAACATGGAGCTCTGCTGGCCTAAAGACTTGGTGAGAAACTGCCTCTGAGAAGAAGATGAGGGCCTTTTTTTCAAGATGGGCACTTGAAATCTATGTTGTTGTCAGGAGCTTTAGCTTCCTTTGTAGTGAGACCATCAAAGCTGGGTCTGCATCTATGTGACCTGGAGGACATGGTTTCTGATTTTCCAATGAACATGAGGCAGAAGTGCTGAATTCTCTCTTTGTAGGTCCACAGTGGCCACTGGAGGCTAGGTGTCTCCCCGTGTGGACTGGGAAGCCATTTGGTCCTCCTCTACTTTTCGTGGTGTTTCTTGCTGCTGCACTGGGAGTTTGGTATTTGCTTCATGAAATACAAGGAGTTCAACTGGGACACAGTGCTGGAGGGAGTTCTGTCACGTGTGGTGGGTCAGGGTCCTAGGAGAATGCACCAACCAGTCTTCTATCCCACAGAGCTTGCCCCTTGACCCTAGCAACCTGATTCTGAACATTGCCCTGAAACCTCTCCATATAACAAGATGCGTTTACATAGAAGTGTCTGCTGGGTGCACCATGTCAGTCACAAGCCATTTGGAACCCAATGTCAGATCCACATGGCCCTACCACAGAGGTTTTATCACACTCCTGCACACCACTTCTCTAGGCCCACTACTCAGCAGGCCCACTACTCAACTTACTGGCATATCTGTTCTACAACATTTTCATAAAACCCAGTCAATCAAGGCACCGTCTGGTACACTCCTGATCAGCAACAGGACATCCAAAGGTTCTCCAGTGCCGCCTGGTCATGGGAACTTAAAAATTTCATGGTATTTATCTAGCCATTTTTGAAGGATGAAGTTGGAGGCACTGTGGGTTTCCATTCATTCAGGAACCATTAAATGGTGAGGAAGCTCATTTCAATGAAAGCTCTGGAGAACTCTCACAAACAAGGCTTCCCAAAGAGTGGCCAAAAGGTCGCATGAAGCCAGGCCCACTGAGGTCTACAATGTGAGGTCCATGTGTGTTTTGACTCTCAACGATGGCTGCCAGGTCTGGAAGAATAATATCATGTGATATCCTGGCTGAGATTCCCAGTGCTCTGTGGAAAGCCAACCTGGGCCTAGATCTCAGATTCCAAGGGTGACTCTCATGCATGGCCTCCTAAAATCTCAACACAATTCATGGCAATACTTCTCTGAGGTCAGTTCCAGAACTCAGTCTCCAAGGTGAATCACACCAGAGTTCACGCCAAGGTGGACCCAGTCATCTCTTCCAACCACCACACAAATGACCACAATTCAAACCAAAACACTGCCACATGGCCCTCATCTTCTTCCATATACACACTCATCATAACCTCTGGCTGGAGGTTTCCATCAGGGGCTCAGCCCAAGACAGTGTCCACAAGAAGCTCCCTTGCCCCTCATTTGCCTAATATCAGGGTGGCCTGGACAGCCTTCCTGTGCACCAGGAGTGATCAAAGAGGCCTGCCTTTAATACTGCTCTGCTTCTCCAATTTGAGGCCTACTGACTGCGGGGTATAGATTCTTTGTGTGAATTGGAGTCAGGAGAAAACCCAAGCGCCTATGGGCTAGCCTCTGCAGGGCTTTGAAGAACTCATTTGACCCAAAGGATCCCTATGCTCTCTTGACGGAGGTCAGGAACCTTACAGAGGAAGGCGAGAGACTTCATGCAAAATGACTGCGTTTTTGCCATCTTGGCTTTGGATGCACACATGGGATCTTTCTTCAGTCCATCAGGTGCTGACAATCTAAGCCACAGCCTCACACAGGGCCAAGAGGCTGATTCAGACACATCCCTTTGCAAAGCAATGAAGCAAAGAGCCACAGGTGATGCCCATTCATTTCCATTTGAAAACTGTTTTCTTCAGGCTTCCCAAAGGGGTGCCCTGAGGCAAAGGCCTTCCTGACATTCAGGGCAACAGAACAATAGGTAAGCAAAAGGCCCAAAGCAGGCTTTCTCCACTGAGACTTTACTGGTCCCACTGATATCTGAGTTTTCTGAGATGCTCACCATTCCTTTCAGCTATCCAGTACATGGCCATGTCACAGAGCTTGGAGGTGGTACATATCTTGGACACAAAACCATGAGCCTATTCTGGAGAGTGGCCAGAATTCAGGAAGAAAACAGGAACTTAGGAAGATAGTAGGTGTTGCCCATCCATAAGGCAAGCTGCAGTCCACTCATAAATTGGGCAGGATGAAGACTGGGAAGCTTTCTACTAGACAGGACACATCCATTGATGCATTCTCTTTTCTAATGTCTACAACCAGGGACACAGTGAGATACACAAACTTATGATCACTCGCCTTGTCCAAAGACTTTCTGGAAACAGTCCACTCCAAACAAACAAACCGCCTTTCCTACCTATTCTCAGAACATGAGACAAATCCACAAACTCACCCCCACACCCACAAAGGCACCTCCTTCCCCCAAGTAGGTCTGTGACTACCCGGAGTGTCGTCTGACTGCTGGGCCATACTATGTTCCCCCGAAATGGCCTGTCCTGTCTCAGATCTGGCCTCCTTGGCCAACTCTGTGAAGTTGTCAGGAGCCAGCGGTGAGCCACTACCTGCTTTCTCAGGCAAGGCCCTCTTCAGTGCTTTCCTGGCATTTGGCCATCCTCACATCAGTAGGTACCAAGGAAGACTGACTCTGTCCTTGGTAAATCCAAACAAGTGAGCCCACTGGGACTGGGACTGGGACTGCCTCTGGGTGCCTGGCTTCCTGGATCCCAAGTTCAGAGAGTTCCATCACCAAGGAAGTGAGGTGAGGTCACTTCCTTCAGGAACTGAATGAGGTCACTGCCTCGGCAACCACTGTGTCCTAACAGTTGCTTGCAAGGGTCCCAGGAGATGGAGGCTGCCCCTGCTTCCTGTGACACTTTCACAAGTTAGAATGGAATATCAACCATAGGCACCAAGGAACAGCTCTCCACACAGGCCTGCTTTGGTCCATCTTGTCTACATTAAGAAGAGAGAGGCTCATTCAGACACATCCCTTCATCCTGACCAGGTTGTTTGCCATGGAAGATGACTTTTGCTCTCTCAGGTCCTTCATAGCTGCCTACATCTTCTCCAGGGTTCATTTCTGCATGGACCTTTGAGGTTCTCAGCAGGTGGAAGATCCCCTCCATTCCTGTATTGTAAGACCAACTCTGTCCCTGCTCTTCTGTAAAGTTCGATTGAGGGAACAGTGTCTGGTTAGGGTTAAGAACATGTTCGATTTGGGTTAGGAATCATTCTGCTAGTTGTAGAATGGTATTGGGAACCTGCGATATTTGTAATCATATATAGGTGAAATATATGTATGAAAACAGAAATCTAAGTAAGATTAGAAGGCCAGAAGGGCATTGGGCCCTTGATTGGGATACTTAGCTTTGAATTACATTCTGCACAGATGTCTCAGATCAATTGATCTACAATGGCATAGGACCTTGTACCTTGGATGATTGAATGTAGGAGAGAACATCCAGTCAAAAAGGGATAGTAGGTAAGATTAGGAAGCTAGTCGGTAGGTTTAGGAAGAAGAGTGAGTATAAAATTTGGACCAAAAGTTCTTTAGCAATAGGGTATCGGTTAGAGAGTGAATGTAAATGTCAGCACATGTGAAGAGTCAGTCACAATGATGAACTGGGGAAAAATATGTAGGAAAGCAGATATCAATAGAGACATTAGGAAATCAGGCAAAGTGATAGGATTAGACATTTTCAACCGGGTTGAGGATGAATATGTAATCTTAGGAAGAAACAAATGTGTAGTCACCAATAGGATTGACATTGGAGAGCATTAGGCAACCTGGAGAAGGAAGTTTTTAGGAATCCATGCTCACTTTCCAATTAGGCTTTGCTACAATCATAAGTGTGACCTTTGCATTTTGTGTCTAGAATATCACAGTGATAAAATGTATATGCAGATCAGGTGACATGAGTATTATGTCCACCATTGCTGGGAGCAGTATGTTGAAGACGTATCAATTAGTATTTGGGGGTACAAATAGGTGAACCCTGGGTCTATGAATATAGAGATAATGCATGAATAGACCATACTGTGAATAAATAATATAACTGCTTCCAATTTAAATAATGGATTGAATTGATATCTGAAACTACATAGGAAATCTTATATTGATACACAATCATTCATTCCTACCAGTTATACATCTAATGGCAATATTAGGGTTATGGTTTACCATGAAGGGTGTGTGAGTTTTGCTTCAAAAGTGATTATGGAAATGGAAAATCACGTGTTTGGAATGAAGTCTCATGAACAAACCAGTCAAGAAACATGGAGGAATACATGTGTTGTGAAGCAGGAAGTGATTGAAAGTGAACCAAATGCCTAGAAATTTTTAAACTTGAGGAGGAAATGTATATCCTATGATGTGCATCAGCTGAAGAAATAGTAAGGTACCAGTGTTGAATAAAAATGAACGTCAAAATACACATCCTGTCCCATAGGAATCTACTTGCATTGATGTTAAACTGGGTCAGTTACTGTAGAAAGATTAGGATTTCTATGCACCATCCACTGAAGTTAGTTTTCAGTACTAGGAAAAAAATATGTATTTCAGGTGGATAAATATTTCTGAGAATAATCTTGTGAAAAGTTGATTATAAATCCACATATATGAACATGAATGAATTTAGGGAATGTATCATAAGACACATATATTTCATATTTTGAAAAATCTGGAGAGTTTGTGTGGGTGTGCATATATATATATATATATATATATATATATATACAAAAAAAACACAAACACAGACATTAAAAATCTGAAATATATATGCCAATCGAAATTCATCATGAAATATATGTCATCCACAGATCCAAAAATATTCATTTTACTGAACATGGATTTTTGTATCATGTTGTTCAAGTAGGAAGCTCACCCATAGGTTGAATTTTCAGTTCCAACAGCGTTTGGGAGGAGTGATCTCTTCTCACAATTTGTATCTGCCAAGTCAGCCACCTCACAAGAATATACGTGGGATACCAGGTAGGATTCTATATGTGCATGTAAAAATACATGTGCTGAATAGGCTACAGAGAAAGGGAGACAGGAATTCACATATTTGTTAACTTTAAAAACACATGGAGAACTATTTCTATTCAATTGGACGAGATTTATAACACCTACCCTTTATAATGCAAAAGGCAAGTGCAACTATACACCATGCCTCCTCTGAACTGCTTGTATTACTATTCTGTTTGGGTTATTTTTCTCCATCATATTAGGATTCATAGTCAGAGTCTAGTAGGGTATGGGTTAGTGTCAGGGAATCAGTATTTCAAATGGAAAATAGGAAATGAATCCAATGTGTATGCAAATACGTGCTACACAAAAATCTTCCCACTCTCATCCAGAACAATGCCTTGACATGACCTTCGCCCCAAGGAAGAAGCAACTCGAGGGGAAGAGTTAGAAAATCTGTGAATACATATGTGGAATGGAAAATGCTCAGGAGTTCACAACCTTGGAGGTGGTAGAGGAGTTTCCATAAGTAAGGGACAGGGTAAACACTCCACAAACATGGAGCTCTGCTGGCCTAAAGACTTGGTGAGAAACTGCCTCTGAGAAGAAGATGAGGGCCTTTTTTTCAAGATGGGCACTTGAAATCTATGTTGTTGTCAGGAGCTTTAGCTTCCTTTGTAGTGAGACCATCAAAGCTGGGTCTGCATCTATGTGACCTGGAGGACATGGTTTCTGATTTTCCAATGAACATGAGGCAGAAGTGCTGAATTCTCTCTTTGTAGGTCCACAGTGGCCACTGGAGGCTAAGTGTCTACCCTTGTGGACTGGGAAGCCATTTGGTCCTCCTCTACTTTTCGTGGTGTTTCTTGCTGCTGCACTGGGAGTTTGGTATTTGCTTCATGAAATACAAGGAGTTCAACTGGGACACAGTGCTGGAGGGAGTTCTGTCACGTGTGGTGGGTCAGGGTCCTAGGAGAATGCACCAACCAGTCTTCTATCCCACAGAGCTTGCCCCCTTGACCCTAGCAACCTGATTCTGAACATTGCCCTGAAACCTCTCCATATAACAAGATGCCTTTACATAGAAGTGTCTGCTGGCTGCACCATGTCAGTCACAAGCCATTTGGAACCCAATGTCAGATCCACATGGCCCTAACACAGAGGTTTTATCACACTCCTGCACACCACTTCACTAGGCCCACTACTCAGCAGGCCCACTACTCAACTTACTGGCATCTCTGTTCTACACCATTTTCATAAAACCCAGTCAATCAAGGCACCGTCTGGTACACTCCTGATCAGCAACAGGACATCCAAAGGTTCTCCAGTGCCACCTGGTTATGGGAACTTAAAAATTTCATGGTATTTATCTAGACATATTTGAAGGATGAAGTTGGAGGCACTGTGGGTTTCCATTCATTCAGGAACCATTAAATGTGAGGAAGCTCATTTCAATGAAAGCTCTGGAGAACTCTCACAAACAAGGCTTCCCAAAGAGTGGCCAAAAGGTCTCATGAAGCCAGGCCCACTGAGGTCTACAATGTGAGGTCCATGTGTGTTTTGACTCTCAACGATGGCTGCCAGGTCTGGAAGAATAAAATCATGGGATATCCTGGCTGAGATTCCCAGTGCTCTGTGGAAAGCCAACCTGGGCCTAGATCTCAGATTCCAAGGGTGACTCTCATGCGTGGCCTCCTAAAATCTCAACACAATTCATGGCAATACTTCTCTGAGGTCAGTTCCAGAACTCAGTCTCCAAGGGGAATCACACCAGAGTTCACGCCAAGGTGGACCCAGTCATCTCTTCCAACCACCACACAAATGACCACAATTCAAACCAAAACACTGCCACATGGCCCTCATCTTCTTCCATATACACACTCATCATAACCTCTGGCTGGAGGTTTCCATCAGGGGCTCAGCCCAAGACAGTGTCCACAAGAAGCTCCCTTGCCCCTCATTTGCCTAATATCAGGGTGGCCTGGACAGCCTTCCTGTGCACCAGGAGTGATCAAAGAGGCCTGCCTTTAATACTGCTCTGCTTCTCCAATTTGAGGCCTACTGACTGCGGGGTATAGATTCTTTGTGTGAATTGGAGTCAGGAGAAAACCCAAGCGCCTATGGGCTAGCCTCTGCAGGGCTTTGAAGAACTCATTTGACCCAAAGGATCCCTATGCTCTCTTGACGGAGGTCAGGAACCTTACAGAGGAAGGCGAGAGACTTCATGCAAAATGACTGCGTTTTTGCCATCTTGGCTTTGGATGCACACATGGGATCTTTCTTCAGTCCATCAGGTGCTGACAATCTAAGCCACAGCCTCACACAGGGCCAAGAGGATGATTCAGACACATCCCTTTGCAAAGCAATGAAGCAAAGAGCCACAGGTGATGCCCATTCATTTCCATTTGAAAACTGTTTTCTTCAGGCTTCCCAAAGGGGTGCCCTGAGGCAAAGGCCTTCCTGACATTCAGGGCAACAGAACAATAGGCAAGCAAAAGGCCCAAAGCAGGCTTTCTCCACTGAGACTTTACTGGTCCCACTGATATCTGAGTTTTCTGAGATGCTCACCATTCCTTTCAGCTATCCAGTACATGGCCATGTCACAGAGCTTGGAGGTGGTACATATCTTGGACACAAAACCATGAGCCTATTCTGGAGAGTGGCCAGAATTCAGGAAGAAAACAGGAACTTAGGAAGATAGTAGGTGTTGCCCATCCATAAGGCAAGCTGCAGTCCACTCATAAATTGGGCAGGATGAAGACTGGGAAGCTTTCTACTAGACAGGACACATCCATTGATGCATTCTCTTTTCTAATGTCTACAACCAGGGACACAGTGAGATACACAAACTTAGAAACACTCGCCTTGTCCAAAGACTTACTGGAAACAGTCCACTCCAAACAAACAAACCGCCTTTCCTACCTATTCTCAGAACATGAGACAAATCCACAAACTCACCCCCACACCCACAAAGGCACCTCCTTCCCCCAAGTAGGTCTGTGACTACCCGGAGTGTCGTCTGACTGCTGGGCCATACTATGTTCCCCCGAAATGGCCTGTCCTGTCTCAGATCTGGCCTCCTTGGCCAACTCTGTGAAGTTGTCAGGAGCCAGCGGTGAGCCACTACCTGCTTTCTCAGGCAAGGCCCTCTTCAGTGCTTTCCTGGCATTTGGCCATCCTCACATCAGTAGGGACCAAGGAAGACTGACTCTGTCCTTGGTAAATCCAAACAAGTGAGCCCACTGGGACTGGGACTGGGACTGCCTCTGGGTGCCTGGCTTCCTGGATCCCAAGTTCAGAGAGTTCCATCACCAAGGAAGTGAGGTGAGGTCACTTCCTTCAGGAACTGAATGAGGTCACTGCCTCGGCAACCACTGTGTCCCAACAGTTGCTTGCAAGGGTCCCAGGAGATGGAGGCTGCCCCTGCTTCCTGTGACACTTTCACAAGTTAGAATGGAATATCAACCATAGGCACCAAGGAACAGCTCTCCACACAGGCCTGCTTTGGTCCATCTTGTCTACATTAAGAAGAGAGAGGCTCATTCAGACACATCCCTTCATCCTGACCAGGTTGTTTGCCATGGAAGATGACTTTTGCTCTCTCAGGTCCTTCATAGCTGCCTACATCTTCTCCAGGGTTCATTTCTGCATGGACCTTTGAGGTTCTCAGCAGGTGGAAGATCCCCTCCATTCCTGTATTGTAAGACCAACTCTGTCCCTGCTCTTCTGTAAAGTTCGATTGAGGGAACAGTGTCTGGTTAGGGTTAAGAACATGTTCGATTTGGGTTAGGAATCATTCTGCTACTTGTAGAATGGTATTGGGAACCTGCGATATTTGTAATCATATATAGGTGAAATATATGTATGAAAACAGAAATCTAAGTAAGATTTGAAGGCCAGAAGGGCATTGGGCCCTTGATTGGGATTCTTAGCTTTGAATTACATTCTGCACAGGTGTCTCAGATCAATTGATCTACAATGGCATAGGACCTTGTACCTTGGATGATTGAATGTAGAAGAGAACATCCAGTCAAAAAGGGATAGTAGGTAAGATTAGGAAGCTAGTCGGTAGGTTTAGGAAGAAGAGTGAGTATAAAATTTGGACCAAAAGTTCTTTAGCAATAGGGTATCGGTTAGAGAGTGAATGTAAATGTCAGCACATGTGAAGAGTCAGTCACAATGATGAACTGGGGAAAAATATGTAGGAAAGCAGATATCAATAGAGACATTAGGAAATCAGGCAAAGTGATAGGATTAGACATTTTCAACCGGGTTGAGGATGAATATGTAATCTTAGGAAGAAACAAATGTGTAGTCACCAATAGGATTGACATTGGAGAGCATTAGGCAACCTGGAGAAGGAAGTTTTTAGGAATCCATGCTCACTTTCCAATTAGGCTTTGCTACAATCATAAGTGTGACCTTTGCATTTTGTGTCCAGAATATCACAGTGATAAAATGTATATGCAGATCAGGTGACATGAGTATTACTTCCACCATTGCTGGGAGCAGTATGTTGAAGACGTATCAATTAGTATTTGGGGGTACAAATAGGTGAACCCTGGGTCTATGAATATAGAGATAATGCATGAATAGACCATAATGTGAATAAATAATATAACTGCTTCCAATTTAAATAATGGATTGAATTGATATCTGAAACTACATAGGAAATCTTATATTGATACACAATCATTCATTCCTACCAGTTATACATCTAATGGCAATATTAGGGTTATGGTTTACCATGAAGGGTGTGTGAGTTTTGCTTCAAAAGTGATTATGGAAATGGAAAATCACGTGTTTGGAATGAAGTCTCATGAACAAACCAGTCAAGAAACATGGAGGAATACATGTGTTGTGAAGCAGGAAGTGATTGAAAGTGAACCAAATGCCTAGAAATTTTTAAACTTGAGGAGGAAATGTATATCCTATGATGTGCATCAGCTGAAGAAATAGTAAGGTACCAGTGTTGAATAAAAATGAACGTCAAAATACACATCATGTCCCATAGGAATCTACTTGCATTGATGTTAAACTGGGTCAGTTACTGTAGAAAGATTAGGATTTCTATGCACCATCCACTGAAGTTAGTTTTCAGTACTAGGAAAAAAATATGTATTTCAGGTGGATAAATATTTCTGAGAATAATCTTGTGAAAAGTTGATTATAAATCCACATATATGAACATGAATGAATTTAGGGAATGTATCATAAGACACATATATTTCATATTTTGAAAAATCTGGAGAGTTTGTGTGGGTGTGCATATATATATATATATATATATATATATATATATACAAAAAAAACACAAACACAGACATTAAAATTCTGAAATATATATGCCAATCGAAATTCATCATGAAATATATGTCATCCACAGATCCAAAAATATTCATTTTACTGAACATGGATTTTTGTATCATGTTGTTCAAGTAGGAAGCTCACCCATAGGTTGAATTTTCAGTTCCAACAGCGTTTGGGAGGAGTGATCTCTTCTCACAATTTGTATCTGCCAAGTCAGCCACCTCACAAGAATATACGTGGGATACCAGGTAGGATTCTATATGTGCATGTAAAAATACATGTGCTGAATAGGCTACAGAGAAAGGGAGACAGGAATTCACATATTTGTTAACTTTAAAAACACATGGAGAACTATTTCTATTCAATTGGACTAGATTTATAACACCTACCCTTTATAATGCAAAAGGCAAGTGCAACTATACACCATGCCTCCTCTGAACTGCTTGTATTACTATTCTGTTTGGGTTATTTTTCTCCATCATATTAGGATTCATAGTCAGAGTCTAGTAGGGTATGGGTTAGTGTCAGGGAATCAGTATTTCAAATGGAAAATAGGAAAAGAATCCAATGTGTATGCAAATACGTGCTACACAAAAATCTTCCCACTCTCATCCAGAACAATGCCTTGACATGACCTTCGCCCCAAGGAAGAAGCAACTCGAGGGGGAGAGTTAGAAAATCTGTGAATGCATATGTGGAATGGAAAATGCTCAGAAGTTCACAAACTTGGAGGTGGTAGAGGAGTTTCCATAAGTAAGGGACAGGATAAACACTCCACAAACATGGAGCTCTGCTGGCCTAAAGACTTGGTGAGAAACTGCCTCTGAGGTTGGGCACTTGAAATCTATGTTGTCAGGAGCTTTAGCTTCCTTTGTAGTGAGACCATCAAAGCTGGGTCTGCATCTATGTGACCTGGAGGACATGGTTTCTGATTTTCCAATGAACATGAGGCAGAAGTGCTGAATTCTCTCTTTGTAGGTCCACAGTGGCCACTGGAGGCTAAGTGTCTCCCCGTGTGGACTGGGAAGCCATTTGGTCCTCCTCTACTTTTCGTGGTGTTTCTTGCTGCTGCACTGGGAGTTTGGTATTTGCTTCATGAAATACAAGGAGTTCAACTGGGACACAGTGCTGGAGGGAGTTCTGTCACGTGTGGTGGGTCAGGGTCCTAGGAGAATGCACCAACCAGTCTTCTATCCCACAGAGCTTGCCCCCTTGACCCTAGCAACCTGATTCTGAACATTGCCCTGAAACCTCTCCATATAACAAGATGCCTTTACATAGAAGTGTCTGCTGGCTGCACCATGTCAGTCACAAGCCATTTGGAACCCAATGTCAGATCCACATGGCCCTACCACAGAGGTTTTATCACATTCCTGCACACCACTTCTCTAGGCCCACTACTCAGCAGGCCCACTACTCAACTTACTGGCATCTCTGTTCTACACCATTTTCATAAAACCCAGTCAATCAAGGCACCGTCTGGTACACTCCTGATCAGCAACAGGACATCCAAAGGTTCTCCAGTGCCACCTGGTCATGGGAACTTAAAAATTTCATGGTATTTATCTAGCCATTTTTGAAGGATGAAGTTGGAGGCACTGTGGGTTTCCATTCATTCAGGAACCATTAAATGGTGAGGAAGCTCATTTCAATGAAAGCTCTGGAGAACTCTCACAAACAAGGCTTCCCAAAGAGTGGCCAAAAGGTCGCATGAAGCCAGGCCCACTGAGGTCTACAATGTGAGGTCCATGTGTGTTTTGACTCTCAACGATGGCTGCCAGGTCTGGAAGAATAAAATCATGGGATATCCTGGCTGAGATTCCCAGTGCTCTGTGGAAAGCCAACCTGGGCCTAGATCTCAGATTCCAAGGGTGACTCTCATGCGTGGCCTCCTACAATCTCAACACAATTCATGGCAATACTTCTCTGAGGTCAGTTCCAGAACTCAGTCTCCAAGGGGAATCACACCAGAGTTCACGCCAAGGTGGACCCAGTCATCTCTTCCAACCGCCACACAAATGACCACAATTCAAACCAAAACACTGCCACATGGCCCTCATCTTCTTCCATATACACACTCATCATAACCTCTGGCTGGAGGTTTCCATCAGGGGCTCAGCCCAAGACAGTGTCCACAAGAAGCTCCCTTGCCCCTCATTTGCCTAATATCAGGGTGGCCTGGACAGCCTTCCTGTGCACCAGGAGTGATCAAAGAGGCCTGCCTTTAATACTGCTCTGCTTCTCCAATTTGAGGCCTACTGACTGCGGGGTATAGATTCTTTGTGTGAATTGGAGTCAGGAGAAAACCCAAGCGCCTATGGGCTAGCCTCTGCAGGGCTTTGAAGAACTCATTTGACCCAAAGGATCCCTATGCTCTCTTGACGGAGGTCAGGAACCTTACAGAGGAAGGCGAGAGACTTCATGCAAAATGACTGCGTTTTTGCCATCTTGGCTTTGGATGCACACATGGGATCTTTCTTCAGTCCATCAGGTGCTGACAATCTAAGCCACAGCCTCACACAGGGCCAAGAGGCTGATTCAGACACATCCCTTTGCAAAGCAATGAAGCAAAGAGCCACAGGTGATGCCCATTCATTTCCATTGGAAAACTGTTTTCTTCAGGCTTCCCAAAGGGGTGCCCTGAGGCAAAGGCCTTCCTGACATTCAGGGCAACAGAACAATAGGTAAGCAAAAGGCCCAAAGCAGGCTTTCTCCACTGAGACTTTACTGGTCCCACTGATATCTGAGTTTTCTGAGATGCTCACCATTCCTTTCAGCTATCCAGTACATGGCCATGTCACAGAGCTTGGAGGTGGTACATATCTTGGACACAAAACCATGAGCCTATTCTGGAGAGTGGCCAGAATTCAGGAAGAAAACAGGAACTTAGGAAGATAGTAGGTGTTGCCCATCCATAAGGCAAGCCGCAGTCCACTCATAAATTGGGCAGGATGAAGACTGGGAAGCTTTCTACTAGACAGGACACATCCATTGATGCATTCTCTTTTCTAATGTCTACAACCAGGGACACAGTGAGATACACAAACTTAGAAACACTCGCCTTGTCCAAAGACTTACTGGAAACAGTCCACTCCAAACAAACAAACCGCCTTTCCTACCTATTCTCAGAACATGAGACAAATCCACAAACTCACCCCCACACCCACAAAGGCACCTCCTTCCCCCAAGTAGGTCTGTGACTACCCGGAGTGTCGTCTGACTGCTGGGCCATACTATGTTCCCCCGAAATGGCCTGTCCTGTCTCAGATCTGGCCTCCTTGGCCAACTCTGTGAAGTTGTCAGGAGCCAGCGGTGAGCCACTACCTGCTTTCTCAGGCAAGGCCCTCTTCAGTGCTTTCCTGGCATTTGGCCATCCTCACATCAGTAGGGACCAAGGAAGACTGACTCTGTCCTTGGTAAATCCAAACAAGTGAGCCCACTGGGACTGGGACTGGGACTGCCTCTGGGTGCCTGGCTTCCTGGATCCCAAGTTCAGAGAGTTCCATCACCAAGGAAGTGAGGTGAGGTCACTTCCTTCAGGAACTGAATGAGGTCACTGCCTCGGCAACCACTGTGTCCTAACAGTGGCTTGCAAGGGTCCCAGGAGATGGAGGCTGCCCCTGCTTCCTGTGACAATTTCACAAGTTAGAATGGAATATCAACCATAGGCACCAAGGAACAGCTCTCCACACAGGCCTGCTTTGGTCCATCTTGTCTACATTAAGAAGAGAGAGGCTCATTCAGACACATCCCTTCATCCTGACCAGGTTGTTTGCCATGGAAGATGACTTTTGCTCTCTCAGGTCCTTCATAGCTGCCTACATCTTCTCCAGGGTTCATTTCTGCATGGACCTTTGAGATTCTCAGCAGGTGGAAGATCCCCTCCATTCCTGTATTGTAAGACCAACTCTGTCCCTGCTCTTCTGTAAAGTTCGATTGAGGGAACAGTGTCTGGTTAGGGTTAAGAACATGTTCGATTTGGGTTAGGAATCATTCTGCTAGTTGTAGAATGGTATTAGGAACCTGCGATATTTGTAATCATATATAGGTGAAATATATGTATGAAAACAGAAATCTAAGTAAGATTTGAAGGCCAGAAGATTGGGATATTTAGCTTTGAATTACATTCTGCACAGATGTCTCAGATCAATTGATCTACAATGGCATAGGACCTTGTACCTTGGATGATTGAATGTAGAAGAGAACATCCGGTCAAAAAGGGATAGTAGGTAAGACTAGGAAGCTAGTCGGTAGGTTTAGGAAGAAGAGTGAGTATAAAATTTGGACCAAAAGTTCTTTAGCAATAGGGTATCGGTTAGAGAGTGAATGTAAATGTCAGCACATGTGAAGAGTCAGTCACAATGATGAACTGTGGAAAAATATGTAGGAAAGCAGATATCAATAGAGAGATTAGGAAATCAGGCAAAGTGATAGTATTTGACAGTTTCAACAGGGTTGAGGATGAATATGTAATCTTAGGAAGAAACAAATGTGTAGTCACCAATAGGATTGACATTGGAGAGCATTAGGCAACCTGGAGAAGGAAGTTTTTAGGAATCCATGCTCACTTTCCAATTAGGCTTTGCTACAATCATAAGTGTGACCTTTGCATTTTGTGTCCAGAATATCACAGTGATAAAATGTATATGCAGATCAGGTGACATGAGTATTACTTCCACCATTGCTGGGAGCAGTATGTTGAAGACGTATCAATTAGTATTTGGGGGTACAAATGGGTGTACCCTGGGTCTATGAATATAGAGATAATGCATGAATAGACCATAATGTGAATAAATAATATAACTGCTTCCAATTTAAATAATGGATTGAATTGATATCTGAAACTACATAGGAAATCTTATATTGATACACAATCATTCATTCCTACCAGTTATACATCTAATGGCAATATTAGGGTTATGGTTTACCATGAAGGGTGTGTGAGTTTTGCTTCAAAAGTGATTATGGAAATGGAAAATCACGTGTTTGGAATGAAGTCTCATGAACAAACCAGTCAAGAAACATGGAGGAATACATGTGTTGTGAAGCAGGAAGTGATTGAAAGTGAACCAAATGCCTAGAAATTTTTAAACTTGAGGAGGAAATGTATATCCTATGATGTGCATCCGCTGAAGAAATAGTAAGGTACCAGTGTTGAATAAAAATGAACGTCCAAATACACATCATGTCCCATAGGAATCTACTTGCATTGATGTTAAACTGGGTCAGTTACTGTAGAAAGATTAGGATTTCTATGCACCATCCACTGAAGTTAGTTTTCAGTACTAGGAAAAAAATATGTATTTCAGGTGGATAAATATTTCTGAGAATAATCTTGTGAAAAGTTGATTATAAATCCACATATATGAACATGAATGAATTTAGGGAATGTATCATAAGACACATATATTTCATATTTTGAAAAATCTGGAGAGTTTGGGTGTGTGTGTGTATATATATATATATATATATATATATATACACAAAAAAAAAAAACACAAACATAGACATTAAAAATCCGAAATATATATGCCGATCGAAATTCATCATGAAATATATGTCATCCAAAGATCCAAAAATATTCATTTTACTGAACATGGATTTTTGTATCATGTTGTTCAAGTAGGAAGCTCACCCATAGGTTGAATTTTCAGTTCCAACAGCGTTTGGGAGGAGTGATCTCTTCTCACAATTTGTATCTGCCAAGTCAGCCACCTCACAAGAATATACGTGGGATACCAGGTAGGATTCTATATGTGCATGTAAAAATACATGTGCTGAATAGGCTACAGAGAAAGGGAGACAGGAATTCACATATTGGTTAACTTTAAAAACACATGGAGAACTATTTCTATTCAATTGGACTAGATTTATAACACCTACCCTTTATAATGCAAAAGGCAAGTGCAACTATACACCATGCCTCCACTGAACTGCTTGTATTATTATTCTGTTTGGGTTATTTTTCTCCATCATATTAGGATTCATAGTCAGAGTCTAGTAGGGTATGGGTTAGTGTCAGGGAATCAGTATTTCAAATGGAAAATAGGAAATGAATCCAATGTGTATGCAAATACGTGCTACACAAAAATCTTCCCACTCTCATCCAGAACAATGCCTTGACATGACCTTCGCCCTAAGGAAGAAGCAACCCGAGGGGGAGAGTTAGAAAATCTGTGAATACATATGTGGAATGGAAAATGCTCAGGAGTTCACAACCTTGGAGGTGGTAGAGGTGTTTCCATAAGTAAGGGACAGGGTAAACACTCCACAAACATGGAGCTCTGCTGGCCTAAAGACTTGGTGAGAAACTGCCTCTGAGGTTGGGCACTTGAAATCTATGTTGTTGTCAGGAGCTTTAGCTTCCTTTGTAGTGAGACCATCAAAGCTGGGTCTGCATCTATGTGACCTGGAGGACATGGTTTCTGATTTTCCAATGAACATGAGGAAGAAGTGCTGAATTCTCTCTTTGTAGGTCCACAGTGGCCACTGGAGGCTAAGTGTCTCCCCGTGTGGACTGTGAAGCCATTTGGTCCTCCTCTACTTTTCGTGGTGTTTCTTGCTGCTGCACTGGGAGTTTGGTATTTGCTTCATGAAATACAAGGAGTTCAACTGGGACACAGTGCTGGAGGGAGTTCTCTCACGTGTGGTGGGTCAGGGTCCTAGGAGAATGCACCAACCAGTCTTCTATCCCACAGAGCTTGCCCCCTTGACCCTAGCAACCTGATTCTGAACATTGCCCTGAAACCTCTCCATATAACAAGATGCCTTTACATAGAAGTGTCTGCTGGCTGCACCATGTCAGTCACAAGCCATTTGGAACCCAATGTCAGATCCACATGGCCCTACCACAGAGGTTTTATCACACTCCTGCACACCACTTCTCTAGGCCCACTACTCAGCAGGCCCCAACTTACTGGCATCTCTGCTCTACACCATTTTCATAAAACCCAGTCAATCAAGGCACCGTCTGGTACACTCCTGATCAGCAACAGGACATCCAAAGGTTCTCCAGTGCCACCGGGTCATGGGAACTTAAAAATTTCATGGTATTTATCTAGCCATTTTTAAAGGATGAAGTTGGAGGCACTGTGGGTTTCCATTCATTCAGGAACCATTAAATGGTGAGGAAGCTCATTTCAATGAAAGCTCTGGAGAACTCTCACAAACAAGGCTTCCCAAAGAGTGGCCAAAAGGTCGCATGAAGCCAGGCCCATTGAAGTCTACAATGTGAGGTCCATGTGTGTTTTGACTCTCAACGATGGCTGCCAGGTCTGGAAGAATAAAATCATGGGATATCCTGGCTGAGATTCCCAGTGCTCTGTGGAAAGCCAACCTGGGCCTAGATCTCAGATTCCAAGGGTGACTCTCATGCGTGGCCTCCTACAATCTCAACACAATTCATGGCAATACTTCTCTGAGGTCAGTTCCAGAACTCAGTCTCCAAGGGGAATCACACCAGAGTTCATGCCAAGGTGGACCCAGTCATCTCTTCCAACCGCCACACAAATGACCACAATTCAAACCAAAACACTGCCACATGGCCCTCATCTTCTTCCATATACACACTCATCATAACCTCTGGCTGGAGGTTTCCATCAGGGGCTCAGCCCAAGACAGTGTCCACAAGAAGCTCCCTTGCCCCTCATTTGCCTAATATCAGGGTGGCCTGGACAGCCTTCCTGTGCACCAGCAGTGATCAAAGAGGCCTGCCTTTAATACTGCTCTGCTTCTCCAATTTGAGGCCTACTGACTGCGGGGTATAGATTCTTTGTGTGAATTGGAGTCAGGAGAAAACCCAAGCGCCTATGGGCTAGCCTCTGCAGGGCTTTGAAGAACTCATTTGACCCAAAGGATCCCTATGCTCTCTTGACGGAGGTCAGGAACCTTACAGAGGAAGGCGAGAGACTTCATGCAAAATGACTGCGTTTTTGCCATCTTGGCTTTGGATGCACACATGGGATCATTCTTCAATCCATCAGGTGCTGACAATCTAAGCCACAGCCTCACACAGGGCCAAGAGGATGATTCAGACACATCCCTTTGCAAAGCAATGAAGCAAAGAGCCACAGGTGATGCCCATTCATTTCCATTGGAAAACTGTTTTCTTCAGGCTTCCCAAAGGGGTGCCCTGAGGCAAAGGCCTTCCTGACATTCAGGGCAACAGAACAATAGGTAAGCAAAAGGCCCAAAGCAGGCTTTCTCCACTGAGACTTTACTGGTCCCACTGATATCTGAGTTTTCTGAGATGCTCACCATTCCTTTCAGCTATCCAGTACATGGCCATGTCACAGAGCTTGGAGGTGGTACATATCTTGGACACAAAACCATGAGCCTATTCTGGAGAGTGGCCAGAATTCAGGAAGAAAACAGGAACTTAGGAAGATAGTAGGTGTTGCCCATCCATAAGGCAAGCCGCAGTCCACTCATAAATTGGGCAGGATGAAGACTGGGAAGCTTTCTACTAGACAGGACACATCCATTGATGCATTCTCTTTTCTAATGTCTACAACCAGGGACACAGTGAGATACACAAACTTAGAAACACTCGCCTTGTCCAAAGACTTACTGGAAACAGTCCACTCCAAACAAACAAACCGCCTTTCCTACCTATTCTCAGAATATGAGACAAATCCACAAACTCACCCCCACACCCACAAAGGCACCTCCTTCCCCCAAGTAGGTCTGTGACTACCCGGAGTGTCGTCTGACTGCTGGGCCATACTATGTTCCCCCGAAATGGCCTGTCCTGTCTCAGATCTGGCCTCCTTGGCCAACTCTGTGAAGTTGTCAGGAGCCAGCGGTGAGCCACTACCTGCTTTCTCAGGCAAGGCCCTCTTCAGTGCTTTCCTGGCATTTGGCCATCCTCACATCAGTAGGTACCAAGGAAGACTGACTCTGTCCTTGGTAAATCCAAACAAGTGAGCCCACTGGGACTGAGACTGGGACTGCCTCTGGGTGCCTGGCTTCCTGGATCCCAAGTTCAGAGAGTTCCATCACCAAGGAAGTGAGGTGAGGTCACTTCCTTCAGGAACTGAATGAGGTCACTGCCTCGGCAACCACTGTGTCCTAACAGTTGCTTGCAAGGGTCCCATGAGATGGAGGCTGCCCCTGCTTCCTGTGACACTTTCACAAGTTAGAATGGAATATCAACCATAGGCACCAAGGAACAGCTCTCCACACAGGCCTGCTTTGGTCCATCTTGTCTACATTAAGAAGAGAGAGGCTCATTCAGACACATCCCTTCATCCAGACCAGGTTCTTTGCCATGGAAGATTACTTTTGCTCTCTTAGGTCCTTCATAGCTGCCTACATCTTCTCCAGGGTTCATTTCTGCATGGACCTTTGAGGTTCTCAGCAGGTGGAAGATCCCCTCCATTCCTGTATTGTAAGACCAACTCTGTCCCTGCACTTCTGTAAAGTTCGATTGAGGGAACAGTGTCTGGTTAGGGTTAAGAACATGTTCGATTTGGGTTAGGAATCATTCTGCTAGTTGTAGAATGGTATTGGGAACCTGCGATATTTGTAATCATATATAGGTGAAATATATGTATGAAAACAGAAATCTAAGTAAGATTTGAAAGCCAGAAGGGCATTGGGCCCTTGATTGGGATACTTAGCTTTGAATTACATTCTGCACAGATGTCTCGGATCAATTGACCTACAATGGCATAGGACCTTGTACCTTGGATGATTGAATGTAGGAGAGAACATCCAGTCAAAAAGGGATAGTAGGTAAGATTAGGAAGCTAGTCGGTAGGTTTAGGAAGAAGAGTGAGTATAAAATTTGGACCAAAAGTTCTTTAGCAATAGGGTATCGGTTAGAGATTGAATGTAAATGTCAGCACATGTGAAGAGTCAGTCACAATGATGAACTGTGGAAAAATATGTAGGAAAGCAGATATCAATAGAGACATTAGGAAATCAGGCAAAGTGATAGTATTAGACAGTTTCAACAGGGTTGAGGATGAATATGTAATCTTAGGAAGAAACAAATGTGTAGTCACCAATAGGATTGACATTGGAGAGCATTAGGCAACCTGGAGAAGGAAGTTTTTAGGAATCCATGCTCACTTTCCAATTAGGCTTTGCTACAATCATAAGTGTGACCTTTGCATTTTGTGTCCAGAATATCACAGTGATAAAATGTATATGCAGATCAGGTGACATGAGTATTACTTCCACCATTGCTGGGAGCAGTATGTTGAAGACGTATCAATTAGTATTTGGGGGTACAAATGGGTGTACCCTGGGTCTATGAATATAGAGATAATGCATGAATAGACCATAATGTGAATAAATAATATAACTGCTTCCAATTTAAATAATGGATTGAATTGATATCTGAAACTACATAGGAAATCTTATATTGATACACAATCATTCATTCCTACCAGTTATACATCTAATGGCAATATTAGGGTTATGGTTTACCATGAAGGGTGTGTGAGTTTTGCTTCAAAAGTGATTATGGAAATGGAAAATCACGTGTTTGGAATGAAGTCTCATGAACAAACCAGTCAAGAAACATGGAGGAATACATGTGTTGTGAAGCAGGAAGTGATTGAAAGTGAACCAAATGCCTAGAAATTTTTAAACTTGAGGAGGAAATGTATATCCTATGATGTGCATCAGCTGAAGAAATAGTAAGGTACCAGTGTTGAATAAAAATGAACGTCCAAATACACATCATGTCCCATAGGAATCTACTTGCATTGATGTTAAACTGGGTCAGTTACTGTAGAAAGATTAGGATTTCTATGCACCATCCACTGAAGTTAGTTTTCAGTACTAGGAAAAAAATATGTATTTCAGGTGGATACATATTTCTGAGAATAATCTTGTGAAAAGTTGATTATAAATCCACATATATGAACATGAATGAATTTAGGGAATGTATCATAAGACACATATATTTCATATTTTGAAAAATCTGGAGAGTTTGTGTGTGTGTGTGTGTATATATATATATATATACACACACACACACACACACACACACACAAAACATAAACACAGACATTAAAAATTCGAAATATATATGCCAATCGAAATTCATCATGAAATATATGTCATCCACAGATCCAAAAATATTCATTTTACTGAACATGGATTTTTGTATCATGTTGTTCAAGTAGGAAGCTCACCCATAGGTTGAATTTTCAGTTCCAACAGCGTTTGGGAGGAGTGATCTCTTCTCACAATTTGTATCTGCCAAGTCAGCCACCTCACAAGAATATACGTGGGATACCAGGTAGGATTCTATATTTGAATGTAAAAATACATGTGCTGAATAGGCTACAGAGAAAGGGAGACAGGAATTCACATATTGGTTAACTTTAAAAACACATGGAGAACTATTTCTATTCAATTGGACTAGATTTATAACACCTACCCTTTATAATGCAAAAGGCAAGTGCAACTATACACCATGCCTCCACTGAACCGCTTGTATTATTATTCTGTTTGGGTTATTTTTCTCCATCATATTAGGATTCATAGTCAGAGTCTAGTAGGGTATGGGTTAGTGTCAGGGAATCAGTATTTCAAATGGAAAATAGGAAATGAATCCAATGTGTATGCAAATACGTGCTACACAAAAATCTTCCCACTCTCATCCAGAACAATGCCTTGACATGACCTTCGCCCCAAGGAAGAAGCAACTCAAGGGGAAGAGTTAGAAAATCTGTGAATACATATGTGGAATGGAAAATGCTCAGGAGTTCACAACCTTGGAGGTGGTAGAGGAGTTTCCATAAGTAAGGGACAGGATAAACACTCCACAAACATGGAGCTCTGCTGGCCTAAAGACTTGGTGAGAAACTGCCTCTGAGGTTGGGCACTTGAAATCTATGTTGTTGTCAGGAGCTTTAGCTTCCTTTGTAGTGAGACCATCAAAGCTGGGTCTACATCTATGTGACCTGGAGGACATGGTTTCTGATTTTCCAATGAACATGAGGCAGAAGTGCTGAATTCTCTCTTTGTAGGTCCACAGTGGCCACTGGAGGCTAAGTGTCTCCCCGTGTGGACTGGGAAGCCATTTGGTCCTCCTCTACTTTTCGTGGTGTTTCTTGCTGCTGCACTGGGAGTTTGGTATTTGCTTCATGAAATACAAGGAGTTCAACTGGGACACAGTGCTGGAGGGAGTTCTGTCACGTGTGGTGGGTCAGGGTCCTAGGAGAATGCACCAACCAGTCTTCTATCCCACAGAGCTTGCCCCCTTGACCCGAGCAACCTGATTCTGAACATTGCCCTGAAACCTCTCCATATAACAAGATGCCTTTACATAGAAGTGTCTGCTAGCTGCACCATGTCAGTCACAAGCCATTTGGAACCCAATGTCAGATCCACATGGCCCTACCACAGAGGTTTTATCACACTCCTGCACACCACTTCTCTAGGCCCACTACTCAGCAGGCCCACTACTCAACTTACTGGCATCTCTGTTCTACACCATTTTCATAAAACCCAGTCAATCAAGGCACCGTCTGGTACACTCCTGATCAGCAACAGGACATCCAAAGGTTCTCCAGTGCCACCTGGTCATGGGAACTTAAAAATTTCATGGTATTTATCTAGGCATTTTTAAAGGATGAAGTTGGAGGCACTGTGGGTTTCCATTCATTCAGGAACCATTAAATGGTGAGGAAGCTCATTTCAATGAAAGCTCTGGAGAACTCTCACAAACAAGGCTTCCCAAAGAGTGGCCAAAAGGTCACATGAAGCCAGGCCCATTGAGGTCTACAATGTGAGGTCCATGTGTGTTTTGACTCTCAACGATGGCTGCCAGGTCTGGAAGAATAAAATCATGGGATATCCTGGCTGAGATTCCCAGTGCTCTGTGGAAAGCCAACCTGGGCCTAGATCTCAGATTCCAAGGGTGACTCTCATGCGTGGCCTCCTACAATCTCAACACAATTCATGGCAATACTTCTCTGAGGTCAGTTCCAGAGCTCAGTCTCCAAGGGAATCACACCAGAGTTCACGCCAAGGTGGACCCAGTCATCTCTTCCAACCGCCACACAAATGACCACAATTCAAACCAAAACACTGCCACATGGCCCTCATCTTCTTCCATATACACACTCATCATAACCTCTGGCTGGAGGTTTCCATCAGGGGCTCAGCCCAAGACAGTGTCCACAAGAAGCTCCCTTGCCCCTCATTTGCCTAATATCAGGGTGGCCTGGACAGCCTTCCTGTGCACCAGGAGTGATCAAAGAGGCCTGCCTTTAATACTGCTCTGCTTCTCCAATTTGAGGCCTACTGACTGCGGGGTATAGATTCTTTGTGTGAATTGGAGTCAGGAGAAAACCCAAGCGCCTATGGGCTAGCCTCTGCAGGGCTTTGAAGAACTCATTTGACCCAAAGGATCCCTATGCTCTCTTGACGGAGGTCAGGAACCTTACAGAGGAAGGCGAGAGACTTCATGCAAAATGACTGCGTTTTTGCCATCTTGGCTTTGGATGCACACATGGGATCTTTCTTCAATCCATCAGGTGCTGACAATCTAAGCCACAGCCTCACACAGGGCCAAGAGGCTGATTCAGACACATCCCTTTGCAAAGCAATGAAGCAAAGAGCCACAGGTGATGCCCATTCATTTCCATTGGAAAACTGTTTTCTTCAGGCTTCCCAAAGGGGTGCCCTGAGGCAAAGGCCTTCCTGACATTCAGGGCAACAGAACAATAGGTAAGCAAAAGGCCCAAAGCAGGCTTTCTCCACTGAGACTTTACTGGTCCCACTGATATCTGAGTTTTCTGAGATGCTCACCATTCCTTTCAGCTATCCAGTACATGGCCATGTCACAGAGCTTGGAGGTGGTACATATCTTGGACACAAAACCATGAGCCTATTCTGGAGAGTGGCCAGAATTCAGGAAGAAAACAGGAACTTAGGAAGATAGTAGGTGTTGCCCATCCATAAGGCAAGCCACAGTCCACTCATAAATTGGGCAGGATGAAGACTGGGAAGCTTTCTACTAGACAGGACACATCCATTGATGCATTCTCTTTTCTAATGTCTACAACCAGGGACACAGTGAGATACACAAACTTAGAAACACTCGCCTTGTCCAAAGACTTACTGGAAACAGTCCACTCCAAACAAACAAACAAACCGCCTTTCCTACCTATTCTCAGAACATGAGACAAATCCACAAACTCACCCCCACACCCACAAAGGCACCTCCTTCCCCCAAGTAGGTCTGTGACTACCCGGAGTGTCGTCTGACTGCTGGGCCATACTATGTTCCCCCGAAATGGCCTGTCCTGTCTCAGATCTGGCCTCCTTGGCCAATTCTGTGAAGTTGTCAGGAGCCAGCGGTGAGCCACTACCTGCTTTCTCAGGCAAGGCCCTCTTCAGTGCTTTCCTGGCATTTGGCCATCCTCACATCAGTAGGTACCAAGGAAGACTGACTCTGTCCTTGGTAAATCCAAACAAGTGAGCCCACTGGGACTGGGACTGGGACTGCCTCTGGGTGCCTGGCTTCCTGGATGCCAAGTTCAGAGAGTTCCATCACCAAGGAAGTGAGGTGAGGTCACTTCCTTCAGGAACTGAATGAGGTCACTGCCTCGGCAACCACTGTGTCCTAACAGTTGCTTGCAAGGGTCCCATGAGATGGAGGCTGCCCCTGCTTCCTGTGACACTTTCACAAGTTAGAATGGAATATCAACCATAGGCACCAAGGAACAGCTCTCCACACAGGCGTGCTTTGGTCCATCTTGTCTACATTAAGAAGAGAGAGGCTCATTCAGACACATCCCTTCATCCTGACCAGGTTGTTTGCCATGGAAGATGACTTTTGCTCTCTCAGGTCCTTCATAGCTGCCTACATCTTCTCCAGGGTTCATTTCTGCATGGACCTTTGAGGTTCTCAGCAGGTGGAAGATCCCCTCCATTCCTGTATTGTAAGACCAACTCTGTCCCTGCTCTTCTGTAAAGTTCGATTGAGGGAACAGTGTCTGGTTAGGGTTAAGAACATGTTGGATTTGGGTTAGGAATCATTCTGCTAGTTGTAGAATGGTATTGGGAACCTGCGATATTTGTAATCATATATAGGTGAAATATATGTATGAAAACAGAAATCTAAGTAAGATTTGAAGGCCAGAAGATTGGGATACTTAGCTTTGAATTACATTCTGCACAGATGTCTCAGATCAATTGATCTACAATGGCATAGGACCTTGTACCTTGGATGATTGAATGTAGAAGAGAACATCCGGTCAAAAAGGGATAGTAGGTAAGATTAGGAAGCTAGTCGGTAGGTTTAGGAAGAAGAGTGAGTATAAAATTTGGACCAAAAGTTCTTTAGCAATAGGGTATCGGTTAGAGAGTGAATGTAAATGTCAGCACATGTGAAGAGTCAGTCACAATGATGAACTGGGGAAAAATATGTAGGAAAGCAGATATCAATAGAGACATTAGGAAATCAGGCAAAGTGATAGGATTAGACAGTTTCAACAGGGTTGAGGATGAATATGTAATCTTAGGAAGAAACAAATGTGTAGTCACCAATAGGATTGACATTGGAGAGCATTAGGCAACCTGGAGAAGGAAGTTTTTAGGAATCCATGTTCACTTTCCAATTAGGCTTTGCTACAATCATAAGTGTGACCTTTGCATTTTGTGTCCAGAATATCACAGTGATAAAATGTATATGCAGATCAGGTGACATGAGTATTACTTCCACCATTGCTGGGAGCAGTATGTTGAAGACGTATCAATTAGTATTTGGGGATACAAATGGGTGTACCCTGGGTCTATGAATATAGAGATAATGCATGAATAGACCATAATGTGAATAAATAATATAACTGCTTCCAATTTAAATAATGCATTGAATTGATATCTGAAACTACATAGGACATCTTATATTGATACACAATCATTCATTCCTACCAGTTATACATCTAATGGCAATATTAGGGTTATGGTTTACCATGAAGGGTGTGTGAGTTTTGCTTCAAAAGTGATTATGGAAATGGAAAATCACGTGTTTGGAATGAAGTCTCATGAACAAACCAGTCAAGAAACATGGAGGAATACATGTGTTGTGAAGCCGGAAGTGATTGAAAGTGAACCAAATGCCTAGAAATTTTTAAACTTGAGGAGGAAATGTATATCCTATGATGTGCATCAGCTGAAGAAATAGTAAGGTACCAGTGTTGAATAAAAATGAACGTCCAAATACACATCATGTCCCATAGGAATCTACTTGCATTGATGTTAAACTGGGTCAGTTACTGTAGAAAGATTAGGATTTCTATGCACCATCCACTGAAGTTAGTTTTCAGTACTAGGAAAACAATATGTATTTCAGGTGGATAAATATTTCTGAGAATAATCTTGTGAAAAGTTGATTATAAATCCACATATATGAACATGAATGAATTTAGGGAATGTATCATAAGACACATATATTTCATATTTTGAAAAATCTGGAGAGTTTGTGTGTGTGTGTGTATATATATATATATATATATATATATATATACACACAAAAAAAACACAAACATAGACATTAAAAATCCGAAATATATATGCCAATCGAAATTCATCATGAAATATATGTCATCCACAGATCCAAAAATATTCATTTTACTGAACATGGATTTTTGTATCATGTTGTTCAAGTAGGAAGTTCACCCATAGGTTGAATTTTCAGTTCCAACAGCGTTTGGGAGGAGTGATCTCTTCTCACAATTTGTATCTGCCAAGTCAGCCACCTCACAAGAATATACGTGGGATACCAGGTAGGATTCTATATGTGCATGTAAAAATACATGTGCTGAATAGGCTACAGAGAAAGGGAGACAAGAATTCACATATTTGTAAACTTTAAAAACACATGGAGAACTTTTTCTATTCAGTTGGACTAGATTTATTACACCTACCCTTTATAATGCAAAAGGCAAGTGCAACTATACACCATGCCTCCTCTGAACTGCTTGTATTACTATTCTGTTTGGGTTATTTTTCTCCATCATATTAGGATTCATAGTCAGAGTCTAGTAGGGTATGGGTTAGTGTCAAGGAATCAATATTTCAAATGGAAAATAGGAAATGAATCCAATGTGTATGCAAATACGTGCTACACAAAAATCTTTCCACTCTCATCCAGAACAATGCCTTGACATGACCTTCGCCCCAAGGAAGAAGCAACTCGAGGGGGAGAGTTAGAAAATCTGTGAATGCATATGTGGAATGGAAAATGCTCAGAAGTTCACAAACTTGGAGGTGGTAGAGGAGTTTCCATAAGTAAGGGACAGGATAAACACTCCACAAACATGGAGCTCTGCTGGCCTAAAGACTTGGTGAGAAACTGCCTCTGAGGTTGGGCACTTGAAATCTATGTTGTCAGGAGCTATAGCTTCCTTTGTAGTGAGACCATCAAAGCTGGGTCTGCATCTATGTGATCTGGAGGACATGGTTTCTGATTTTCCAATGAACATGAGGCAGAAGTGCTGAATTGTCTCTTTGTAGGTCCACAGTGGCCACTGGAGGCTAAGTGTCTCCCTGTGTGGACTGTGAAGCCATTTGGTCCTCCTCTACTTTTCGTGGTGTTTCTTGCTGCTGCACTGGGAGTTTGGTATTTGCTTCATGAAATACAAGGAGTTCAACTGGGACACAGTGCTGGAGGGAGTTCTCTCACGTGTGGTGGGTCAGGGTCCTAGGAGAATGCACCAACCAGTCTTCTATCCCACAGAGCTTGCCCCCTTGACCCTAGCAACCTGATTCTGAACATTGCCCTGAAACCTCTCCATATAACAAGATGCCTTTACATAGAAGTGTCTGCCGGCTGCACCATGTCAGTCACAAGCCACTTGGAACCCAATGTCAGATCCACATGGCCCTACCACAGAGGTTTTATCAAACTCCTGCACACCACTTCTCTAGGCCCACTACTCAGCAGGCCCCAACTTACTGGCATCTCTGTTCTACACCATTTTCATAAAACCCAGTCAATCAAGGCACCGTCTGGTACACTCCTGATCAGCAACAGGACATCCAAAGGTTCTCCAGTGCCACCTGGTCATGGGAACTGAAAAATTTCATGGTATTTATCTAGCCATTTTTAAAGGATGAAGTTGGAGGCACTGTGGGTTTCCATTCATTCAGGAACCATTAAATGGTGAGGAAGCTCATTTCAATGAAAGCTCTGGAGAACTCTCACAAACAAGGCTTCCCAAAGAGTGGCCAAAAGGTCGCATGAAGCCAGGCCCATTGAGGTCTACAATGTGAGGTCCATGTGTGTTTTGACTCTCAACGATGGCTGCCAGGTCTGGAAGAATAAAATCATGGGATATCCTGGCTGAGATTCCCAGTGCTCTGTGGAAAGCCAACCTGGGCCTAGATCTCAGATTCCAAGGGTGACTCTCATGCGTGGCCTCCTAAAATCTCAACACAATTCATGGCAATACTTCTCTGAGGTCAGTCCCAGAGCTCAGTCTCCAAGGGGAATCACACCAGAGTTCACGCCAAGGTGGACCCAGTCATCTCTTCCAACCGCCACACAAATGACCACAATTCAAACCAAAACACTGCCACATGGCCCTCATCTTCTTCCATATACACACTCATCATAACCTCTGGCTGGAGGTTTCCATCAGGGGCTCAGCCCAAGACAGTGTCCACAAGAAGCTCCCTTGCCCCTCATTTGCCTAATATCAGGGTGGCCTGGACAGCCTTCCTGTGCACCAGGAGTGATCAAAGAGGCCTGCCTTTAATACTGCTCTGCTTCTCCAATTTGAGGCCTACTGACTGCGGGGTATAGATTCTTTGTGTGAATTGGAGTCAGGAGAAAACCCAAGCGCCTATGGGCTAGCCTCTGCAGGGCTTTGAAGAACTCATTTGACCCAAAGGATCCCTATGCTCTCTTGACGGAGGTCAGGAACCTTACAGAGGAAGGCGAGAGACTTCATGCAAAATGACTGCGTTTTTGACATCTTGGCTTTGGATGCACACATGGGATCTTTCTTCAATCCATCAGGTGCTGACAATCTAAGCCACAGCCTCACACAGGTCCAAGAGGCTGATTCAGACACATCCCCTTGCAAAGCAATGAAGCAAAGAGCCACAGGTGATGCCCATTCATTTCCATTTGAAAACTGTTTTCTTCAGGCTTCCCAAAGGGGTGCCCTGAGGCAAAGGCCTTCCTGACATTCAGGGCAACAGAACAATAGGTAAGCAAAAGGCCCAAAGCAGGCTTTCTCCACTGAGACTTTACTGGTCCCACTGATATCTGAGTTTTCTGAGATGCTCACCATTCCTTTCAGCTATCCAGTACATGGCCATGTCACAGAGCTTGGAGGTGGTACATATCTTGGACACAAAACCATGAGCCTATTCTGGAGAGTGGCCAGAATTCAGGAAGAAAACAGGAACTTAGGAAGATAGTAGGTGTTGCCCATCCATAAGGCAAGCCGCAGTCCACTCATAAATTGGGCAGGATGAAGACTGGGAAGCTTTCTACTGGACAGGACACATCCATTGATGCATTCTCTTTTCTAATGTCTACAACCAGGGACACAGTGAGATACACAAACTTAGAAACACTCGCCTTGTCCAAAGACTTACTGGAAACAGTCCACTCCAAACAAACAAACCGCCTTTCCTACCTATTCTCAGAACATGAGACAAATCCACAAACTCACCCCCACACCCACAAAGGCACCTCCTTCCCCCAAGTAGGTCTGTGACTACCCGGAGTGTCGTCTGACTGCTGGGCCATACTATGATCCCCCGAAATGGCCTGTCCTGTCTCAGATCTGGCCTCCTTGGCCAACTCTGTGAAGTTGTCAGGAGCCAGCGGTGAGCCACTACCTGCTTTCTCAGGCAAGGCCCTCTTCAGTGCTTTCCTGGCATTTGGCCATCCTCACATCAGTAGGTACCAAGGAAGACTGACTCTGTCCTTGGTAAATCCAAACAAGTGAGCCCACTGGGACTGGGACTGGGACTGCCTCTGGGTGCCTGGCTTCCTGGATCCCAAGTTCAGAGAGTTCCATCACCACGGAAGTGAGGTGAGGTCACTTCCTTCAGGAACTGAATGAGGTCACTGCCTCGGCAACCACTGTGTCCCAACAGTTGCTTGCAAGGGTCCCATGAGATGGAGGCTGCCCCTGCTTCCTGTGACATTTTCACAAGTTAGAATGGAATATCAACCATAGGCACCAAGGAACAGCTCTCCACACAGGCCTGCTTTGGTCCATCTTGTCTACATTAAGAAGAGAGAGGCTCATTCAGACACATCCCTTCATCCTGACCAGGTTGTTTGCCATGGAAGATGACTTTTGCTCTCTCAGGTCCTTCATAGCTGCCTACATCTTCTCCAGGGTTCATTTCTGCATGGACCTTTGAGGTTCTCAGCAGGTGGAAGATCCCCTGCATTCCTGTATTGTAAGACCAACTCTGTCCCTGCTCTTCTGTAAAGTTCGATTGAGGGAACAGTGTCTGGTTAGGGTTAAGAACATGTTCGATTTGGGTTAGGAATCATTCTGCTAGTTGTAGAATGGTATTGGGAACCTGCGATATTTGTAATCATATATAGGTGAAATATATGTATGAAAACAGAAATCTAAGTAAGATTTGAAGGCCAGAAGGGCATTGGGCCCTTGATTGGGATACTTAGCTTTGAATTACATTCTGCACAGATGTCTCAGATCAATTGATCTACAATGGCATAGGACCTTGTACCTTGGATGATTGAATGTAGGAGAGAACATCCAGTCAAAAAGGGATAGTAGGTAAGATTAGGAAGCTAGTCGGTAGGTTTAGGAAGAAGAGTGAGTATAAAATTTGGACCAAAAGTTCTTTAGCAATAGGGTATCGGTTAGAGAGTGAATGTAAATGTCAGCACATGTGAAGAGTCAGTCACAATGATGAACTGGGGAAAAATATGTAGGAAAGCAGATATCAATAGAGACATTAGGAAATCAGGCAAAGTGATAGGATTAGACAGTTTCAACAGGGTTGAGGATGAATATGTAATCTTAGGAAGAAACAAATGTGTAGTCACCAATAGGATTGACATTGGAGAGCATTAGGCAACCTGGAGAAGGAAGTTTTTAGGAATCCATGCTCACTTTCCAATTAGGCTTTGCTACAATCATAAGTGTGACCTTTGCATTTTGTGTCCAGAATATCACAGTGATAAAATGTATATGCAGATCAGGTGACATGAGTATTACTTCCACCATTGCTGGAAGCAGTATGTTGAAGACATATCAATTAGTATTTGGGGGTACAAATATGTGTACCCTGGGTCTATGAATATAGAGATAATGCATGAATAGACCATAATGTGAATAAATAATATAACTGCTTCCAATTTAAATAATGGATTGAATTGATATCTGAAACTACATAGGACATCTTATATTGATACACAATCATTCATTCCTACCAGTTATACATCTAATGGCAATATTAGGGTTATGGTTTACCATGAAAGGTGTGTGAGTTTTGCTTCAAAAGTGATTATGGAAATGGAAAATCACGTGTTTGGAATGAAGTCTCATGAACAAACCAGTCAAGAAACATGGAGGAATACATGTGTTGTGAAGCAGGAAGTGATTGAAAGTGAACCAAATGCCTAGAAATTTTTAAACTTGAGGAGGAAATGTATATCCTATGATGTGCATCCGCTGAAGAAATAGTAAGGTACCAGTGTTGAATAAAAATGAACGTCAAAATACACATCATGTCCCATAGGAATCTACTTGCATTGATGTTAAACTGGGTCAGTTACTGTAGAGAGATTAAGATTTCTATGCACCATCCACTGAAGTTAGTTTTCAGTACTAGGAAAAAAATATGTATTTCAGGTGGATAAATATTTCTGAGAATAATCTTGTGAAAAGTTGATTATAAATCCACATATATGAACATGAATGAATTTAGGGAATATATCATAAGACATATATATATATATATATATATATATATATATATATATATACAAAAAAAAACCACAAACAACAAACACAGACATTAAAATCCGAAATATATATGCCGATCGAATTTCATCATGAAATATATGTCATCCACAGATCCAAAAATATTCATTTTACTGAACATGGATTTTTGTATCATGTTGTTCAAGTAGGAAGCTCACCCATAGGTTGAATTTTCAGTTCCAACAGCGTTTGGGAGGAGTGATCTCTTCTCACAATTTGTATCTGCCAAGTCAGCCACCTCACAAGAATATACGTGGGATACCAAGTAGGATTCTATATGTGCATGTAAAAATACATGTGCTGAATAGGCTATAGAGAAAGGGAGACAGGAATTCACATATTTGTTAACTTTAAAAACACATGGAGAACTATTTCTATTCAATTGGACTAGATTTATAACACCTACCCTTTATACTGCAAAAGGCAAGTGCAACTATATACCATGCCTCCTCGGAACTGCTTGTATTACTATTCTGTTTGGGTTATTTTTCTCCATCATATTAGGATTCATAGTCAGAGTCTAGTAGGGTATGGGGTAGTGTCAGGGAATCAGTATTTCAAATGGAAAATAGGAAATGAATCCAATGTGTATGCAAATACGTGCTACACAAAAATCTTCCCACTCTCATCCAGAACAATGCCTTGACATGACCTTCGCCCCAAGGAAGAAGCAACTCGAGGGGGAGAGTTAGAAAGTCTGTGAATGCATATGTGGAATGGAAAATGCTCAGGAGTTCACAAACTTGGAGGTGGTAGAAGAGTTTCCATAAGTAAGGGACAGGGTAAACACTCCACAAACATGGAGCTCTGCTGGCCTAAAGACTTGGTGAGAAACTGCCTCTGAGGTTGGGCACTTGAAATCTATGTTGTTGTCAGGAGCTTTCGCTTCCTTTGTAGCGAGACCATCAAAGCTGGGTCTGCATCTATGTGACCTGGAGGACATGGTTTCTGATTTTCCAATGAACATGAGGCAGAAGTGCTGAATTCTCTCTTTGTAGGTCCACAGTGGCCACTGGAGGCTAAGTGTCTCCCCGTGTGGACTGGGAAGCCATTTGGTCCTCCTCTACTTTTCGTGGTGTTTCTTGCTGCTGCACTGGGAGTTTGGTATTTGCTTCATGAAATACAAGGAGTTCAACTGGGACACAGTGCTGGAGGGAGTTCTGTCACGTGTGGTGGATCAGGGTCCTAGGAGAATGCACCAACCAGTCTTCTATCCCACAGAGCTTGCCCCCTTGACCCTAGCAACCTGATTCTGAACATTGCCCTGAAACCTCTCCATATAACAAGATGCCTTTACATATAAGTGTCTGCCGGCTGCACCATGTCAGTCACAAGCCACTTGGAACCCAATGTCAAATCCACATGGCCCTACCACAGAGGTTTTATCAAACTCCTGCACACCACTTCTCTAGGCCCACTACTCAGCAGGCCCCAACTTACTGGCATCTCTGTTCTACACCATTTTCATAAAACCCAGTCAATCAAGGCACCGTCTGGTACACTCCTGATCAGCAACAGGACATCCAAAGGTTCTCCAGTGCCACCTGGTCATGGGAACTGAAAAATTTCATGGTATTTATCTAGCCATTTTTAAAGGATGAAGTTGGAGGCACTGTGGGTTTCCATTCATTCAGGAACCATTAAATGGTGAGGAAGCTCATTTCAATGAAAGCTCTGGAGAACTCTCACAAACAAGGCTTCCCAAAGAGTGGCCAAAAGGTCGCATGAAGCCAGGCCCATTGAGGTCTACAATGTGAGGTCCATGTGTGTTTTGACTCTCAACGATGGCTGCCAGGTCTGGAAGAATAAAATCATGGGATATCCTGGCTGAGATTCCCAGTGCTCTGTGGAAAGCCAACCTGGGCCTAGATCTCAGATTCCAAGGGTGACTCTCATGCGTGGCCTCCTAAAATCTCAACACAATTCATGGCAATACTTCTCTGAGGTCAGTTCCAGAGCTCAGTCTCCAAGGGGAATCACACCAGAGTTCACGCCAAGGTGGACCCAGTCATCTCTTCCAACCGCCACACAAATGACCACAATTCAAACCAAAACACTGCCACATGGCCCTCATCTTCTTCCATATACACACTCATCATAACCTCTGGCTGGAGGTTTCCATCAGGGGCTCAGCCCAAGACAGTGTCCACAAGAAGCTCCCTTGCCCCTCATTTGCCTAATATCAGGGTGGCCTGGACAGCCTTCCTGTGCACCAGGAGTGATCAAAGAGGCCTGCCTTTAATACTGCTCTGCTTCTCCAATTTGAGGCCTACTGACTGCGGGGTATAGATTCTTTGTGTGAATTGGAGTCAGGAGAAAACCCAAGCGCCTATGGGCTAGCCTCTGCAGGGCTTTGAAGAACTCATTTGACCCAAAGGATCCCTATGCTCTCTTGACGGAGGTCAGGAACCTTACAGAGGAAGGCGAGAGACTTCATGCCAAATGACTGCGTTTTTGCCATCTTGGCTTTGGATGCACACATGGGATCTTTCTTCAATCCATCAGGTGCTGACAATCTAAGCCACAGCCTCACACAGGTCCAAGAGGCTGATTCAGACACATCCCCTTGCAAAGCAATGAAGCAAAGAGCCACAGGTGATGCCCATTCATTTCCTTTGGAAAACTGTTTTCTTCAGGCTTCCCAAAGGGGTGCCCTGAGGCAAAGGCCTTCCTGACATTCAGGGCAACAGAACAATAGGTAAGCAAAAGGCCCAAAGCAGGCTTTCTCCACTGAGACTTTACTGGTCCCACTGATATCTGAGTTTTCTGAGATGCTCACCATTCCTTTCAGCTATCCAGTACATGGCCATGTCACAGAGCTTGGAGGTGGTACATATCTTGGACACAAAACCATGAGCCTATTCTGGAGAGTGGCCAGAATTCAGGAAGAAAACAGGAACTTAGGAAGATAGTAGGTGTTGCCCATCCATAAGGCAAGCCGCAGTCCACTCATAAATTGGGCAGGATGAAGACTGGGAAGCTTTCTACTGGACAGGACACATCCATTGATGCATTCTCTTTTCTAATGTCTACAACCAGGGACACAGTGAGATACACAAACTTAGAAACACTCGCCTTGTCCAAAGACTTACTGGAAACAGTCCACTCCAAACAAACAAACCGCCTTTCCTACCTATTCTCAGAACATGAGACAAATCCACAAACTCACCCCCACACCCACAAAGGCACCTCCTTCCCCCAAGTAGGTCTGTGACTACCCGGAGTGTCATCTGACTGCTGGGCCATACTATGTTCCCCCGAAATGGCCTGTCCTGTCTCAGATCTGGCCTCCATGGCCAACTCTGTGAAGTTGTCAGGAGCCAGCGGTGAGCCACTACCTGCTTTCTCAGGCAAGGCCCTCTTCAGTGCTTTCCTGGCATTTGGCCATCCTCACATCAGTAGGAACCAAGGAAGACTGACTCTGTCCTTGGTAAATCCAAACAAGTGAGCCCACTGGGACTGGGACTGGGACTGCCTCTGGGTGCCTGGCTCCCTGGATCCCAAGTTCAGAGAGTTCCATCACCAAGGAAGTGAGGTGAGGTCACTTCCTTCAGGAACTGAATGAGGTCACTGCCTCGGCCACCACTGTGTCCTAACAGTTGCTTGCAAGGGTCCCATGAGATGGAGGCTGCCCCTGCTTCTTGTGACACTTTCACAAGTTAGAATGGAATATCAACCATAGGCACCAAGGAACAGCTCTCCACACAGGCCTGCTTTGGTCCATCTTGTCTACATTAAGAAGAGAGAGGCTCATTCAGACACATCCCTTCATCCTGACCAGGTTGTTTGCCATGGAAGATGACTTTTGCTCTCTCAGGTCCTTCATAGCTGCCTACATCTTCTCCAGGGTTCATTTCTGCATGGACCTTTGAGGTTCTCAGCAGGTGGAAGATCCCCTCCATTCCTGTATTGTAAGACCAACTCTGTCCCTGCTCTTCTGTAAAGTTCGATTGAGGGAACAGTGTCTGGTTAGGGTTAAGAACATGTTGGATTTGGGTTAGGAATCATTCTGCTAGTTGTAGAATGGTATTGGGAACCTGCGATATTTGTAATCATATATAGGTGAAATATATGTATGAAAACAGAAATCTAAGTAAGATTTGAAGGCCAGAAGGGCATTGGGCCCTTGATTGGGATACTTAGCTTTGAATTACATTCTGCACAGATGTCTCAGATCAATTGATCTACAATGGCATAGGACCTTGTACCTTGGATGATTGAATGTAGAAGAGAACATCCAGTCAAAAAGGGATAGTAGGTAAGATTAGGAAGCTAGTCGGTAGGTTTAGGAAGAAGAGTGAGTATAAAATTTGGACCAAAAGTTCTTTAGCAATAGGGTATCGGTTAGAGAGTGAATGTAAATGTCAGCACATGTGAAGAGTCAGTCACAATGATGAACTGGGGAAAAATATGTAGGAAAGCAGATATCAATAGAGACATTAGGAAATCAGGCAAAGTGATAGGATTAGACAGTTTCAACCGGGTTGAGGATGAATATATAATCTTAGGAAGAAACAAATGTGTAGTCACCAATAGGATTGACATTGGAGAGCATTAGGCAACCTGGAGAAGGAAGTTTTTAGGAATCCATGCTCACTCTCCAATTAGGCTTTGCTACAATCATAAGTGTGACCTTTGCATTTTGTGTCCAGAATATCACAGTGATAAAATGTATATGCAGATCAGGTGACATGAGTATTACTTCCACCATTGCTGGGAGCAGTATGTTGAAGACGTATCAATTAGTATTTGGGGGTACAAATAGGTGTACCCTGGGTCAATGAATATAGAGTTAATGCATGAATAGACCATACTGTGAATAAATAATATAACTGCTTCCAATTTAAATAATGGATTGAATTGATATCTGAAACTACATAGGAAATCTTATATTGATACACAATCATTCATTCCTACCAGTTATACATCTAATGGCAATATTAGGGTTATGGTTTACCATGAAGGGTGTGTGAGTTTTGCTTCAAAAGTGATTATGGAAATGGAAAATCACGTGTTTGGAATGAAGTCTCATGAACAAACCAGTCAAGAAACATGGAGGAATACATGTGTTGTGAAGCAGGAAGTGATTGAAAGTGAACCAAATGCCTAGAAATTTTTAAACTTGAGGAGGAAATGTATATCCTATGATGTGCATCCGCTGAAGAAATAGTAAGGTACCAGTGTTGAATAAAAATGAACGTCAAAATACACATCATGTCCCATAGGAATCTACTTGCATTGATGTTAAACTGGGTCAGTTACTGTAGAAAGATTAGGATTTCTATGCACCATCCACTGAAGTTAGTTTTCAGTACTAGGAAAAAAATATGTATTTCAGGTGGATAAATATTTCTGAGAATAATCTTGTGAAAAGTTGATTATAAATCCACATATATGAACATGAATGAATTTAGGGAATATATCATAAGACATATATATATATATATATATATATATATATATATATATATATATATAAACCCACAAACAACAAACACAGACATTAAAATCCGAAATATATATGCCGATCGAACTTCATCATGAAATATATGTCATCCACAGATCCAAAAATATTCATTTTCCTGAACATGGATTTTTGTATCATGTTGTTCAAGTAGGAAGCTCACCCATAGGTTGAATTTTCAGTTCCAACAGCGTTTGGGAGGAGTGATCTCTTCTCACAATTTGTATCTGCCAAGTCAGCCACCTCACAAGAATATACGTGGGATACCAAGTAGGATTCTATATGTGCATGTAAAAATACATGTGCTGAATAGGCTATAGAGAAAGGGAGACAGGAATTCACATATTTGTTAACTTTAAAAACACATGGAGAACTATTTCTATTCAATTGGACTAGATTTATAACACCTACCCTTTATACTGCAAAAGGCAAGTGCAACTATATACCATGCCTCCTCGGAACTGCTTGTATTACTATTCTGTTTGGGTTATTTTTCTCCATCATATTAGGATTCATAGTCAGAGTCTAGTAGGGTATGGGGTAGTGTCAGGGAATCAGTATTTCAAATGGAAAATAGGAAATGAATCCAATGTGTATGCAAATACGTGCTACACAAAAATCTTCCCACTCTCATCCAGAACAATGCCTTGACATGACCTTCGCCCCAAGGAAGAAGCAACTCGAGGGGGAGAGTTAGAAAGTCTGTGAATGCATATGTGGAATGGAAAATGCTCAGGAGTTCACAAACTTGGAGGTGGTAGAAGAGTTTCCATAAGTAAGGGACAGGGTAAACACTCCACAAACATGGAGCTCTGCTGGCCTAAAGACTTGGTGAGAAACTGCCTCTGAGGTTGGGCACTTGAAATCTATGTTGTTGTCAGGAGCTTTCGCTTCCTTTGTAGCGAGACCATCAAAGCTGGGTCTGCATCTATGTGACCTGGAGGACATGGTTTCTGATTTTCCAATGAACATGAGGCAGAAGTGCTGAATTCTCTCTTTGTAGGTCCACAGTGGCCACTGGAGGCTAAGTGTCTCCCCGTGTGGACTGGGAAGCCATTTGGTCCTCCTCTACTTTTCGTGGTGTTTCTTGCTGCTGCACTGGGAGTTTGGTATTTGCTTCATGAAATACAAGGAGTTCAACTGGGACACAGTGCTGGAGGGAGTTCTGTCACGTGTGGTGGATCAGGGTCCTAGGAGAATGCACCAACCAGTCTTCTATCCCACAGAGCTTGCCCCCTTGACCCTAGCAACCTGATTCTGAACATTGCCCTGAAACCTCTCCATATAACAAGATGCCTTTACATATAAGTGTCTGCCGGCTGCACCATGTCAGTCACAAGCCACTTGGAACCCAATGTCAGATCCACATGGCCCTACCACAGAGGTTTTATCAAACTCCTGCACACCACTTCTCTAGGCCCACTACTCAGCAGGCCCCAACTTACTGGCATCTCTGTTCTACACCATTTTCATAAAACCCAGTCAATCAAGGCACCGTCTGGTACACTCCTGATCAGCAACAGGACATCCAAAGGTTCTCCAGTGCCACCTGGTCATGGGAACTTAAAAATTTCATGGTATTTATCTAGCCATTTTTAAAGGATGAAGTTGGAGGCACTGTGGGTTTCCATTCATTCAGGAACCATTAAATGGTGAGGAAGCTCATTTCAATGAAAGCTCTGGAGAACTCTCACAAACAAGGCTTCCCAAAGAGTGGCCAAAAGGTCGCATGAAGCCAGGCCCATTGAGGTCTACAATGTGAGGTCCATGTGTGTTTTGACTCTCAACGATGGCTGCCAGGTCTGGAAGAATAAAATCCAGTGATATCCTGGCTGAGATTCCCAGTGCTCTGTGGAAAGCCAACCTGGGCCTAGATCTCAGATTCCAAGGGTGACTCTCATGCGTGGCCTCCTAAAATCTCAACACAATTCATGGCAATACTTCTCTGAGGTCAGTTCCAGAGCTCAGTCTCCAAGGGGAATCACACCAGAGTTCACGCCAAGGTGGACCCAGTCATCTCTTCCAACCGCCACACAAATGACCACAATTCAAACCAAAACACTGCCACATGGCCCTCATCTTCTTCCATATACACACTCATCATAACCTCTGGCTGGAGGTTTCCATCAGGGGCTCAGCCCAAGACAGTGTCCACAAGAAGCTCCCTTGCCCCTCATTTGCCTAATATCAGGGTGGCCTGGACAGCCTTCCTGTGCACCAGGAGTGATCAAAGAGGCCTGCCTTTAATACTGCTCTGCTTCTCCAATTTGAGGCCTACTGACTGCGGGGTATAGATTCTTTGTGTGAATTGGAGTCAGGAGAAAACCCAAGCGCCTATGGGCTAGCCTCTGCAGGGCTTTGAAGAACTCATTTGACCCAAAGGATCCCTATGCTCTCTTGACGGAGGTCAGGAACCTTACAGAGGAAGGCGAGAGACTTCATGCCAAATGACTGCGTTTTTGCCATCTTGGCTTTGGATGCACACATGGGATCTTTCTTCAATCCATCAGGTGCTGACAATCTAAGCCACAGCCTCACACAGGTCCAAGAGGCTGATTCAGACACATCCCCTTGCAAAGCAATGAAGCAAAGAGCCACAGGTGATGCCCATTCATTTCCTTTGGAAAACTGTTTTCTTCAGGCTTCCCAAAGGGGTGCCCTGAGGCAAAGGCCTTCCTGACATTCAGGGCAACAGAACAATAGGTAAGCAAAAGGCCCAAAGCCGGCTTTCTCCACTGAGACTTTACTGGTCCCACTGATATCTGAGTTTTCTGAGATGCTCACCATTCCTTTCAGCTATCCAGTACATGGCCATGTCACAGAGCTTGGAGGTGGTACATATCTTGGACACAAAACCATGAGCCTATTCTGGAGAGTGGCCAGAATTCAGGAAGAAAACAGGAACTTAGGAAGATAGTAGGTGTTGCCCATCCATAAGGCAAGCCGCAGTCCACTCATAAATTGGGCAGGATGAAGACTGGGAAGCTTTCTACTAGACAGGACACATCCATTGATGCATTCTCTTTTCTAATGTCTACAACCAGGGACACAGTGAGATACACAAACTTAGAAACACTCGCCTTGTCCAAAGACTTACTGGAAACAGTCCACTCCAAACAAACAAACCGCCTTTCCTACCTATTCTCAGAACATGAGACAAATCCACAAACTCACCCCCACACCCACAAAGGCACCTCCTTCCCCCAAGTAGGTCTGTGACTACCCGGAGTGTCATCTGACTGCTGGGCCATACTATGTTCCCCCGAAATGGCCTGTCCTGTCTCAGATCTGGCCTCCATGGCCAACTCTGTGAAGTTGTCAGGAGCCAGCGGTGAGCCACTACCTGCTTTCTCAGGCAAGGCCCTCTTCAGTGCTTTCCTGGCATTTGGCCATCCTCACATCAGTAGGAACCAAGGAAGACTGACTCTGTCCTTGGTAAATCCAAACAAGTGAGCCCACTGGGACTGGGACTGGGACTGCCTCTGGGTGCCTGGCTCCCTGGATCCCAAGTTCAGAGAGTTCCATCACCAAGGAAGTGAGGTGAGGTCACTTCCTTCAGGAACTGAATGAGGTCACTGCCTCGGCCACCACTGTGTCCTAACAGTTGCTTGCAAGGGTCCCATGAGATGGAGGCTGCCCCTGCTTCTTGTGACACTTTCACAAGTTAGAATGGAATATCAACCATAGGCACCAAGGAACAGCTCTCCACACAGGCCTGCTTTGGTCCATCTTGTCTACATTAAGAAGAGAGAGGCTCATTCAGACACATCCCTTCATCCTGACCAGGTTGTTTGCCATGGAAGATGACTTTTGCTCTCTCAGGTCCTTCATAGCTGCCTACATCTTCTCCAGGGTTCATTTCTGCATGGACCTTTGAGGTTCTCAGCAGGTGGAAGATCCCCTCCATTCCTGTATTGTAAGACCAACTCTGTCCCTGCTCTTCTGTAAAGTTCGATTGAGGGAACAGTGTCTGGTTAGGGTTAAGAACATGTTGGATTTGGGTTAGGAATCATTCTGCTAGTTGTAGAATGGTATTGGGAACCTGCGATATTTGTAATCATATATAGGTGAAATATATGTATGAAAACAGAAATCTAAGTAAGATTTGAAGGCCAGAAGGGCATTGGGCCCTTGATTGGGATACTTAGCTTTGAATTACATTCTGCACAGATGTCTCAGATCAATTGATCTACAATGGCATAGGACCTTGTACCTTGGATGATTGAATGTAGAAGAGAACATCCAGTCAAAAAGGGATAGTAGGTAAGATTAGGAAGCTAGTCGGTAGGTTTAGGAAGAAGAGTGAGTATAAAATTTGGACCAAAAGTTCTTTAGCAATAGGGTATCGGTTAGAGAGTGAATGTAAATGTCAGCACATGTGAAGAGTCAGTCACAATGATGAACTGGGGAAAAATATGTAGGAAAGCAGATATCAATAGAGACATTAGGAAATCAGGCAAAGTGATAGGATTAGACAGTTTCAACCGGGTTGAGGATGAATATATAATCTTAGGAAGAAACAAATGTGTAGTCACCAATAGGATTGACATTGGAGAGCATTAGGCAACCTGGAGAAGGAAGTTTTTAGGAATCCATGCTCACTTTCCAATTAGGCTTTGCTACAATCATAAGTGTGACCTTTGCATTTTGTGTCCAGAATATCACAGTGATAAAATGTATATGCAGATCAGGTGACATGAGTATTACTTCCACCATTGCTGGGAGCAGTATGTTGAAGACGTATCAATTAGTATTTGGGGGTACAAATAGGTGTACCCTGGGTCAATGAATATAGAGTTAATGCATGAATAGACCATACTGTGAATAAATAATATAACTGCTTCCAATTTAAATAATGGATTGAATTGATATCTGAAACTACATAGGAAATCTTATATTGATACACAATCATTCATTCCTACCAGTTATACATCTAATGGCAATATTAGGGTTATGGTTTACCATGAAGGGTGTGTGAGTTTTGCTTCAAAAGTGATTATGGAAATGGAAAATCACGTGTTTGGAATGAAGTCTCATGAACAAACCAGTCAAGAAACATGGAGGAATACATGTGTTGTGAAGCAGGAAGTGATTGAAAGTGAACCAAATGCCTAGAAATTTTTAAACTTGAGGAGGAAATGTATATCCTATGATGTGCATCCGCTGAAGAAATAGTAAGGTACCAGTGTTGAATAAAAATGAACGTCAAAATACACATCATGTCCCATAGGAATCTACTTGCATTGATGTTAAACTGGGTCAGTTACTGTAGAAAGATTAGGATTTCTATGCACCATCCACTGAAGTTAGTTTTCAGTACTAGGAAAAAAATATGTATTTCAGGTGGATAAATATTTCTGAGAATAATCTTGTGAAAAGTTGATTATAAATCCACATATATGAACATGAATGAATTTAGGGAATATATCATAAGACATATATATATATATATATATATATATATATATATATATATATATAAACCCACAAACAACAAACACAGACATTAAAATCCGAAATATATATGCCGATCGAACTTCATCATGAAATATATGTCATCCACAGATCCAAAAATATTCATTTTCCTGAACATGGATTTTTGTATCATGTTGTTCAAGTAGGAAGCTCACCCATAGGTTGAATTTTCAGTTCCAACAGCGTTTGGGAGGAGTGATCTCTTCTCACAATTTGTATCTGCCAAGTCAGCCACCTCACAAGAATATACGTGGGATACCAAGTAGGATTCTATATGTGCATGTAAAAATACATGTGCTGAATAGGCTATAGAGAAAGGGAGACAGGAATTCACATATTTGTTAACTTTAAAAACACATGGAGAACTATTTCTATTCAATTGGACTAGATTTATAACACCTACCCTTTATAATGCAAAAGGCAAGTGCAACTATATACCATGCCTCCTCGGAACTGCTTGTATTACTATTCTGTTTGGGTTATTTTTCTCCATCATATTAGGATCCATACTCAGAGTCTAGTAGGGTATGGGGTAGTGTCAGGGAATCAGTATTTCAAATGGAAAATAGGAAATGAATCCAATGTGTATGCAAATACGTGCTACACAAAAATCTTCCCACTCTCATCCAGAACAATGCCTTGACATGACCTTCGCCCCAAGGAAGAAGCAACTCGAGGGGGAGAGTTAGAAAGTCTGTGAATGCATATGTGGAATGGAAAATGCTCAGGAGTTCACAAACTTGGAGGTGGTAGAAGAGTTTCCATAAGTAAGGGACAGGGTAAACACTCCACAAACATGGAGCTCTGCTGGCCTAAAGACTTGGTGAGAAACTGCCTCTGAGGTTGGGCACTTGAAATCTATGTTGTTGTCAGGAGCTTTAGCTTCCTTTGTAGTGAGACCATCAAAGCTGGGTCTGCATCTATGTGACCTGGAGGACATGGTTTCTGATTTTCCAATGAACATGAGGCAGAAGTGCTGAATTCTCTCTTTGTAGGTCCACAGTGGCCACTGGAGGCTAAGTGTCTCCCCGTGTGGACTGGGAAGCCATTTGGTCCTCCTCTACTTTTCGTGGTGTTTCTTGCTGCTGCACTGGGAGTTTGGTATTTGCTTCATGAAATACAAGGAGTTCAACTGGGACACAGTGCTGGAGGGAGTTCTGTCACGTGTGGTGGATCAGGGTCCTAGGAGAATGCACCAACCAGTCTTCTATCCCACAGAGCTTGCCCCCTTGACCCTAGCAACCTGATTCTGAACATTGCCCTGAAACCTCTCCATATAACAAGATGCCTTTACATATAAGTGTCTGCCGGCTGCACCATGTCAGTCACAAGCCACTTGGAACCCAATGTCAGAAGCACATGGCCCTACCACAGAGGTTTTATCAAACTCCTGCACACCACTTCTCTAGGCCCACTACTCAGCAGGCCCACTACTCAACTTACTGGCATCTCTGTTCTACACCATTTTCATAAAACCCAGTCAATCAAGGCACCGTCTGGTACACTCCTGATCAGCAACAGGACATCCAAAGGTTCTCCAGTACAACCTGGTCATGGGAACTTAAAAATTTCATGGTATTTATCTAGCCATTTTTAAAGGATGAAGTTGGAGGCACTGTGGGTTTCCATTCATTTAGGAACCATTAAATGGTGAGGAAGCTCATTTCAATGAAAGCTCTGGAGAACTCTCACAAACAAGGCTTCCCAAAGAGTGGCCAAAAGGTCGCATGAAGCCAGGCCCATTGAGGTCTACAATGTGAGGTCCAAGTGTGTTTTGACTCTCAACGATGGCTGCCAGGTCTGGAAGAATAAAATCCAGTGATATCCTGGCTGAGATTCCCAGTGCTCTGTGGAAAGCCAACCTGGGCCTAGATCTCAGATTCCAAGGGTGACTCTCATGTGTGGCCTCCTACAATCTCAACACAATTCATGGCAATACTTCTCTGAGGTCAGTTCCAGAGCTCAGTCTCCAAGGGGAATCACACCAGAGTTCACGCCAAGGTGGACCCAGTCATCTCTTCCAACCGCCACACAAATGACCACAATTCAAACCATAACACTGCCACATGGCCCTCATCTTCTTCCATATACACACTCATCATAACCTCTGGCTGGAGGTTTCCATCAGGGGCTCAGCCCAAGACAGTGTCCACAAGAAGCTCCCTTGCCTCTCATTTGCCTAATATCAGGGTGGCCTGGACAGCCTTCCTGTGCACCAGGAGTGATCAAAGAGGCCTGCCTTTAATACTGCTCTGCTTCTCCAATTTGAGGCCTACTGACTGCGGGGTATAGATTCTTTGTGTGAATTGGAGTCAGGAGAAAACCCAAGCGCCTATGGGCTAGCCTCTGCAGGGCTTTGAAGAACTCATTTGACCCAAAGGATCCCTATGCTCTCTTGACGGAGGTCAGGAACCTTACAGAGGAAGGCGAGAGACTTCATGCAAAATAACTGCGTTTTTGCCATCTTGGCTTTGCATGCACACATGGGATCTTTCTTCAATCCATCAGGTGCTGACAATCTTAGCCACAGCCTCACACAGGTCCAAAAGGCTGATTCAGACACATCCCCTTGCAAAGCAATGAAGCAAAGAGCCACAGGTGATGCCCATTCATTTCCATTGGAAAACTGTTTTCTTCAGGCTTCCCAAAGGGGTGCCCTGAGGCAAAGGCCTTCCTGACATTCAGGGCAACAGAACAATAGGTAAGCAAAAGGCCCAAAGCAGGCTTTCTCCACTGACACTTTACTGGTCCCACTGATATCTGAGTTTTCTGAGATGCTCACCATTCCTTTCAGCTATCCAGTACATGGCCATGTCACAGAGCTTGGAGGTGGTACATATCTTGGACACAAAACCATGAGCCTATTCTGGAGAGTGGCCAGAATTCAGGAAGAAAACAGGAACTTAGGAAGATAGTAGGTGTTGCCCATCCATAAGGCAAGCCGCAGTCCACTCATAAATTGGGCAGGATGAAGACTGGGAAGCTTTCTACTAGACAGGACACATCCATTGATGCATTCTCTTTTCTAATGTCTACAACCAGGGACACAGTGAGATACAAAAACTTAGAAACACTCGCCTTGTCCAAAGACTTACTGGAAACAGTCCACTCCAAACAAACAAACCGCCTTTCCTACCTATTCTCAGAACATGAGACAAATCCACAAACTCACCCCCACACCCACAAAGGCACCTCCTTCCCCCAAGTAGGTCTGTGACTACCCGGAGTGTCATCTGACTGCTGGGCCATACTATGTTCCCCCGAAATGGCCTGTCCTGTCTCAGATCTGGCCTCCATGGCCAACACTGTGAAGTTGTCAGGAGCCAGCGGTGAGCCACTACCTGCTTTCTCAGGCAAGGCCCTCTTCAGTGCTTTCCTGGCATTTGGCCATCCTCACATCAGTAGGGACCAAGGAAGATTGACTCTGTCCTTGGTAAATCCAAACAAGTGAGCCCACTGGGACTGGGACTGGGACTGCTTCTGGGTGCCTGGCTCCCTGGATCCCAAGTTCAGAGAGTTCCATCACCAAGGAAGTGAGGTGAGGTCACTTCCTTCAGGAACTGAATGAGGTCACTGCCTCGGCAACCACTGTGTCCTAACAGTTGCTTGCAACGGTCCCATGAGATGGAGGCTGCCCCTGCTTCCTGTGACACTTTCACAAGTTAGAATGGAATATCAACCATAGGCACCAAGGAACAGCTCTCCACACAGGCCTGCTTTGGTCCATCTTGTCTACATTAAGAAGAGAGAGGCTCATTCAGACACATCCCTTCATCCTGACCAGGTTGTTTGCCATGGAAGATGACTTTTGCTCTCTCAGGTCCTTCATAGCTGCCTACATCTTCTCCAGGGTTCATTTCTGCATGGACCTTTGAGGTTCTCAGCAGGTGGAAGATCCCCTCCATTCCTGAATTGTAAGACCAACTCTGTCCCTGCTCTTCTGTAAAGTTCGATTGAGGGAACAGTGTCTGGTTAGGGTTAAGAACATGTTCGATTTGGGTTAGGAATCAATCATTCTGCTAGTTGTAGAATGGTGTTGGGAACCTGCGATATTTGTAATCATATATAGGTGAAATATATGTATGAAAACAGAAATCTAAGTAAGATTTGAAGGCCAGAAGGGCATTGGGCCCTTGATTGGGATACTTAGCTTTGAATTACATTCTGCACAGATGTCTCAGATCAATTGATCTACAATGGCATAGGACCTTGTACCTTGGATGATTGAATGTAGAAGAGAACATCCAGTCAAAAAGGGATAGTAGGTAAGATTAGGAAGCTAGTCGGTAGGTTTAGGAAGAAGAGTGAGTATAAAATTTGGACCAAAAGTTCTTTAGCAATAGGGTATCGGTTAGAGAGTGAATGTAAATGTCAGCACATGTGAAGAGTCAGTCACAATGATGAACTGGGGAAAAATATGTAGGAAAGCAGATATCAATAGAGACATTAGGAAATCAGGCAAAGTGATAGGATTAGACAGTTTCAACAGGGTTGAGGATGAATATGTAATCTTAGGAAGAAACAAATGTGTAGTCACCAATAGGATTGACATTGGAGAGCATTAGGCAACCTGGAGAAGGAAGTTTTTAGGAATCCATGCTCACTTTCCAATTAGGCTTTATTACAATCATAAGTGTGACCTTTGCATTTTGTGTCCAGAATATCACAGTGATAAAATGTATATGCAGATCAGGTGACATGAGTATTACCTCCACCATTGCTGGGAGCAGTATGTTGAAGACGTATCAATTAGTATTTGGGGGTACAAATAGGTGTAACCTGGGTCAATGAATATAGAGTTAATGCATGAATAGACAATACTGTGAATAAATAATATAACTGCTTCCAATTTAAATAATGGATTGAATTGATATCTGAAACTACATAGGAAATCTTATATTGATACACAATCATTCATTCCTACCAGTTATACATCTAATGGCAATATTAGGGTTATGGTTTACCATGAAGGGTGTGTGAGTTTTGCTTCAAAAGTGATTATGGAAATGGAAAATCACGTGTTTGGAATGAAGTCTCATGAACAAACCAGTCAAGAAACATGGAGGAATACATGTGTTGTGAAGCAGGAAGTGATTGAAAGTGAACCAAATGCCTAGAAATTTTTAAACTTGAGGAGGAAATGTATATCCTATGATGTGCATCCGCTGAAGAAATAGTAAGGTACCAGTGTTGAATAAAAATGAACGTCAAAATACACATCATGTCCCATAGGAATCTACTTGCATTGATGTTAAACTGGGTCAGTTACTGTAGAAAGATTAGGATTTCTATGCACCATCCACTGAAGTTAGTTTTCAGTACTAGGAAAAAAATATGTATTTCAGGTGGATAAATATTTCTGAGAATAATCTTGTGAAAAGTTGATTATAAATCCACATATATGAACATGAATGAATTTAGGGAATATATCATAAGACATATATATATATATATATATATATATATATATATATATATATAAACCCACAAATAACAAACACAGACATTAAAATCTGAAATATATATGCCGATCGAATTTCATCATGAAATATATGTCATCCAAAGATCCAAAAATATTCATTTTACTGAACATGGATTTTTGTATCATGTTGTTCAAGTAGGAAGCTCACCCATAGGTTGAATTTTCAGTTCCAACAGCGTTTGGGAGGAGTGATCTCTTCTCACAATTTGTATCTGCCAAGTCAGCCACCTCACAAGAATATACGTGGGATACCAAGTAGGATTCTATATGTGCATGTAAAAATACATGTGCTGAATAGGCTATAGAGAAAGGGAGACAGGAATTCACATATTTGTTAACTTTAAAAACACATGGAGAACTATTTCTATTCAATTGGACTAGATTTATAACACCTACCCTTTTTAATGCAAAAGGCAAGTGCAACTATATACCATGCCTCCTCGGAACTGCTTGTATTACTATTCTGTTTGGGTTATTTTTCTCCATCATATTAGGATTCATAGTCAGAGTCTAGTAGGGTATGGGGTAGTGTCAGGGAATCAGTATTTCAAATGGAAAATAGGAAATGAATCCAATGTGTATGCAAATACGTGCTACACAAAAATCTTCCCACTCTCATCCAGAACAATGCCTTGACATGACCTTCGCCCCAAGGAAGAAGCAACTCGAGGGGGAGAGTTAGAAAATCTGTGAATGCATATGTGGAATGGAAAATGCTCAGGAGTTCACAAACTTGGAGGTGGTAGAAGAGTTTTCATAAGTAAGGGACAGGGTAAACACTCCACAAACATGGAGCTCTGCTGGCCTAAAGACTTGGTGAGAAACTGCCTCTGAGGTTGGGCACTTGAAATCTATGTTGTTGTCAGGAGCTTTAGCTTCCTTTGTAGTGAGACCATCAAAGCTGGGTCTGCATCTATGTGACCTGGAGGACATGGTTTCTGATTTTCCAATGAACATGAGGCAGAAGTGCTGAATTCTCTCTTTGTAGTTCCACAGTGGCCACTCGAGGCTAAGTGTCTCCCCGTGTGGACTGGGAAGCCATTTGGTCCTCCTCTACTTTTCGTGGTGTTTCTTGCTGCTGCACTGGGAGTTTGGTATTTGCTTCATGAAATACAAGGAGTTCAACTGGGACACAGTGCTGGAGGGAGTTCTGTCACGTGTGGTGGATCAGGGTCCTAGGAGAATGCACCAACCAGTCTTCTATCCCACAGAGCTTGCCCCCTTGACCCGAGCAACCTGATTCTGAACATTGCCCTGAAACCTCTCCATATAACAAGATGCCTTTACATATAAGTGTCTGCCGGCTGCACCATGTCAGTCACAAGCCACTTGGAACCCAATGTCAGATCCACATGGCCCTACCACAGAGGTTTTATCACACTCCTGCACACCACTTCTCTAGGCCCACTACTCAGCAGGCCCCAACTTACTGGCATCTCTGTTCTACACCATTTTCATAAAACCCAGTCAATCAAGGCACCGTCTGGTACACTCCTGATCAGCAACAGGACATCCAAAGGTTCTCCAGTGCCACCTGGTCATGGGAACTGAAAAATTTCATGGTATTTATCTAGCCATTTTTAAAGGATGAAGTTGGAGGCACTGTGGGTTTCCATTCATTCAGGAACCATTAAATGGTGAGGAAGCTCATTTCAATGAAAGCTCTGGAGAACTCTCACAAACAAGGCTTCCCAAAGAGTGGCCAAAAGGTCGCATGAAGCCAGGCCCATTGAGGTCTACAATGTGAGGTCCATGTGTGTTTTGACTCTCAACGATGGCTGCCAGGTCTGGAAGAATAAAATCCAGTGATATCCTGGCTGAGATTCCCAGTGCTCTGTGGAAAGCCAACCTGGGCCTAGATCTCAGATTCCAAGGGTGACTCTCATGCGTGGCCTCCTACAATCTCAACACAATTCATGGCAATACTTCTCTGAGGTCAGTTCCAGAGCTCAGTCTCCAAGGGGAATCACACCAGAGTTCACGCCAAGGTGGACCCAGTCATCTCTTCCAACCGCCACACAAATGACCACAATTCAAACCATAACACTGCCACATGGCCCTCATCTTCTTCCATATACACACACATCATAACCTCTGGCTGGAGGTTTCCATCAGGGGCTCAGCCCAAGACAGTGTCCACAAGAAGCTCCCTTGCCTCTCATTTGCCTAATATCAGGGTGGCCTGGACAGCCTTCCTGTGCACCAGGAGTGATGAAAGAGGCCTGCCTTTAATACTGCTCTGCTTCTCCAATTTCAGGCCTACTGACTGCGGGGTATAGATTCTTTGTGTGAATTGGAGTCAGGAGAAAACCCAAGCGCCTATGGGCTAGCCTCTGCAGGGCTTTGAAGAACTCATTTGACCCAAAGGATCCCTGTGCTCTCTTGACGGAGGTCAGGAACCTTACAGAGGAAGGCGAGAGACTTCATGCAAAATGACTGCGTTTTTGCCATCTTGGCTTTGCATGCACACATGGGATCTTTCTTCAATCCATCAGGTGCTGACAATCTAAGCCACAGACTCACACAGGGCCAAGAGGCTGATTTAGATACATCCCTTTGCAAAGCAATGAAGGAAAGAGCCACAGGTGATGCCCATTCATTTCCATTGGAAAACTGTTTTCTTCAGGCTTCCCAAAGGGGTGCCCTGAGGCAAAGGCCTTCCTGACATTCAGGGCAACAGAATAATAGGTAAGCAAAAGGCCCAAAGCAGGCTTTCTCCACTGAGACTTTACTGGTCCCACTGATATCTGAGTTTTCTGAGATGCTCACCATTCCTTTCAGCTATCCAGTACATGGCCATGTCACAGAGCTTGGAGGTGGTACATATCTTGGACACAAAACCATGAGCCTATTCTGGAGAGTGGCCAGAATTCAGGAAGAAAACAGGAACTTAGGAAGATAGTAGGTGTTGCCCATCCATAAGGCAAGCCGCAGTCCACTCATAAATTGGGCAGGATGAAGACTGGGAAGCTTTCTACTAGACAGGACACATCCATTGATGCATTCTCTTTTCTAATGTCTACAACCAGGGACACAGTGAGATACAAAAACTTAGAAACACTCGCCTTGTCCAAAGACTTACTGGAAACAGTCCACTCCAAACAAACAAACCGCCTTTCCTACCTATTCTCAGAACATGAGACAAATCCACAAACTCACCCCCACACCCACAAAGGCACCTCCTTCCCCCAAGTAGGTCTGTGACTACCCGGAGTGTCATCTGACTGCTGGGCCATACTATGTTCCCCCGAAATGGCCTGTCCTGTCTCAGATCTGGCCTCCATGGCCAACTCTGTGAAGTTGTCAGGAGCCAGCGGTGAGCCACTACCTGCTTTCTCAGGCAAGGCCGTCTTCAGTGCTTTCCTGGCATTTGGCCATCCTCACATCAGTAGGGACCAAGGAAGACTGACTCTGTCCTTGGTAAATCCAAACAAGTGAGCCCACTGGGACTGGGACTGGGACTGCTTCTGGGTGCCTGGCTCCCTGGATCCCAAGTTCAGAGAGTTCCATCACCAAGGAAGTGAGGTGAGGTCACTTCCTTCAGGAACTGAATGAGGTCACTGCCTCGGCAACCACTGTGTCCTAACAGTTGCTTGCAACGGTCCCATGAGATGGAGGCTGCCCCTGCTTCCTGTGACACTTTCACAAGTTAGAATGGAATATCAACCATAGGCACCAAGGAACAGCTCTCCACACAGGCCTGCTTTGGTCCATCTTGTCTACATTAAGAAGAGAGAGGCTCATTCAGACACATCCCTTCATCCTGACCAGGTTGTTTGCCATGGAAGATGACTTTTGCTCTCTCAGGTCCTTCATAGCTGCCTACATCTTCTCCAGGGTTCATTTCTGCATGGACCTTTGAGGTTCTCAGCAGGTGGAAGATCCCCTCCATTCCTGAATTGTAAGACCAACTCTGTCCCTGCTCTTCTGTAAAGTTCGATTGAGGGAACAGTGTCTGGTTAGGGTTAAGAACATGTTCGATTTGGGTTAGGAATCAATCATTCTGCTAGTTGTAGAATGGTGTTGGGAACCTGCGATATTTGTAATCATATATAGGTGAAATATATGTATGAAAACAGAAATCTAAGTAAGATTTGAAGGCCAGAAGGGCATTGGGCCCTTGATTGGGATACTTAGCTTTGAATTACATTCTGCACAGATGTCTCAGATCAATTGATCTACAATGGCATAGGACCTTGTACCTTGGATGATTGAATGTAGAAGAGAACATCCAGTCAAAAAGGGATAGTAGGTAAGATTAGGAAGCTAGTCGGTAGGTTTAGGAAGAAGAGTGAGTATAAAATTTGGACCAAAAGTTCTTTAGCAATAGGGTATCGGTTAGAGAGTGAATGTAAATGTCAGCACATGTGAAGAGTCAGTCACAATGATGAACTGGGGAAAAATATGTAGGAAAGCAGATATCAATAGAGACATTAGGAAATCAGGCAAAGTGATAGGATTAGACAGTTTCAACAGGGTTGAGGATGAATATGTAATCTTAGGAAGAAACAAATGTGTAGTCACCAATAGGATTGACATTGGAGAGCATTAGGCAACCTGGAGAAGGAAGTTTTTAGGAATCCATGCTCACTTTCCAATTAGGCTTTGCTACAATCATAAGTGTGACCTTTGCATTTTGTGTCCAGAATATCACAGTGATAAAATGTATATGCAGATCAGGTGACATGAGTATTACCTCCACCATTGCTGGGAGCAGTATGTTGAAGACGTATCAATTAGTATTTGGGGGTACAAATAGGTGTAACCTGGGTCAATGAATATAGAGTTAATGCATGAATAGACAATACTGTGAATAAATAATATAACTGCTTCCAATTTAAATAATGGATTGAATTGATATCTGAAACTACATAGGAAATCTTATATTGATACACAATCATTCATTCCTACCAGTTATACATCTAATGGCAATATTAGGGTTATGGTTTACCATGAAGGGTGTGTGAGTTTTGCTTCAAAAGTGATTATGGAAATGGAAAATCACGTGTTTGGAATGAAGTCTCATGAACAAACCAGTCAAGAAACATGGAGGAATACATGTGTTGTGAAGCAGGAAGTGATTGAAAGTGAACCAAATGCCTAGAAATTTTTAAACTTGAGGAGGAAATGTATATCCTATGATGTGCATCCGCTGAAGAAATAGTAAGGTACCAGTGTTGAATAAAAATGAACGTCAAAATACACATCATGTCCCATAGGAATCTACTTGCATTGATGTTAAACTGGGTCAGTTACTGTAGAAAGATTAGGATTTCTATGCACCATCCACTGAAGTTAGTTTTCAGTACTAGGAAAAAAATATGTATTTCAGGTGGATAAATATTTCTGAGAATAATCTTGTGAAAAGTTGATTATAAATCCACATATATGAACATGAATGAATTTAGGGAATATATCATAAGACATATATATATATATATATATATATATATATATATATATATATAAACCCACAAATAACAAACACAGACATTAAAATCCGAAATATATATGCCGATCGAATTTCATCATGAAATATATGTCATCCAAAGATCCAAAAATATTCATTTTACTGAACATGGATTTTTGTATCATGTTGTTCAAGTAGGAAGCTCACCCATAGGTTGAATTTTCAGTTCCAACAGCGTTTGGGAGGAGTGATCTCTTCTCACAATTTGTATCTGCCAAGTCAGCCACCTCACAAGAATATACGTGGGATACCAAGTAGGATTCTATATGTGCATGTAAAAATACATGTGCTGAATAGGCTATAGAGAAAGGGAGACAGGAATTCACATATTTGTTAACTTTAAAAACACATGGAGAACTATTTCTATTCAATTGGACTAGATTTATAACACCTACCCTTTTTAATGCAAAAGGCAAGTGCAACTATATACCATGCCTCCTCGGAACTGCTTGTATTACTATTCTGTTTGGGTTATTTTTCTCCATCATATTAGGATTCATAGTCAGAGTCTAGTAGGGTATGGGGTAGTGTCAGGGAATCAGTATTTCAAATGGAAAATAGGAAATGAATCCAATGTGTATGCAAATACGTGCTACACAAAAATCTTCCCACTCTCATCCAGAACAATGCCTTGACATGACCTTCGCCCCAAGGAAGAAGCAACTCGAGGGGGAGAGTTAGAAAATCTGTGAATGCATATGTGGAATGGAAAATGCTCAGGAGTTCACAAACTTGGAGGTGGTAGAAGAGTTTTCATAAGTAAGGGACAGGGTAAACACTCCACAAACATGGAGCTCTGCTGGCCTAAAGACTTGGTGAGAAACTGCCTCTGAGGTTGGGCACTTGAAATCTATGTTGTTGTCAGGAGCTTTAGCTTCCTTTGTAGTGAGACCATCAAAGCTGGGTCTGCATCTATGTGACCTGGAGGACATGGTTTCTGATTTTCCAATGAACATGAGGCAGAAGTGCTGAATTCTCTCTTTGTAGTTCCACAGTGGCCACTCGAGGCTAAGTGTCTCCCCGTGTGGACTGGGAAGCCATTTGGTCCTCCTCTACTTTTCGTGGTGTTTCTTGCTGCTGCACTGGGAGTTTGGTATTTGCTTCATGAAATACAAGGAGTTCAACTGGGACACAGTGCTGGAGGGAGTTCTGTCACGTGTGGTGGATCAGGGTCCTAGGAGAATGCACCAACCAGTCTTCTATCCCACAGAGCTTGCCCCCTTGACCCGAGCAACCTGATTCTGAACATTGCCCTGAAACCTCTCCATATAACAAGATGCCTTTACATATAAGTGTCTGCCGGCTGCACCATGTCAGTCACAAGCCACTTGGAACCCAATGTCAGATCCACATGGCCCTACCACAGAGGTTTTATCACACTCCTGCACACCACTTCTCTAGGCCCACTACTCAGCAGGCCCCAACTTACTGGCATCTCTGTTCTACACCATTTTCATAAAACCCAGTCAATCAAGGCACCGTCTGGTACACTCCTGATCAGCAACAGGACATCCAAAGGTTCTCCAGTGCCACCTGGTCATGGGAACTGAAAAATTTCATGGTATTTATCTAGCCATTTTTAAAGGATGAAGTTGGAGGCACTGTGGGTTTCCATTCATTCAGGAACCATTAAATGGTGAGGAAGCTCATTTCAATGAAAGCTCTGGAGAACTCTCACAAACAAGGCTTCCCAAAGAGTGGCCAAAAGGTCGCATGAAGCCAGGCCCATTGAGGTCTACAATGTGAGGTCCATGTGTGTTTTGACTCTCAACGATGGCTGCCAGGTCTGGAAGAATAAAATCCAGTGATATCCTGGCTGAGATTCCCAGTGCTCTGTGGAAAGCCAACCTGGGCCTAGATCTCAGATTCCAAGGGTGACTCTCATGCGTGGCCTCCTACAATCTCAACACAATTCATGGCAATACTTCTCTGAGGTCAGTTCCAGAGCTCAGTCTCCAAGGGGAATCACACCAGAGTTCACGCCAAGGTGGACCCAGTCATCTCTTCCAACCGCCACACAAATGACCACAATTCAAACCATAACACTGCCACATGGCCCTCATCTTCTTCCATATACACACACATCATAACCTCTGGCTGGAGGTTTCCATCAGGGGCTCAGCCCAAGACAGTGTCCACAAGAAGCTCCCTTGCCTCTCATTTGCCTAATATCAGGGTGGCCTGGACAGCCTTCCTGTGCACCAGGAGTGATGAAAGAGGCCTGCCTTTAATACTGCTCTGCTTCTCCAATTTCAGGCCTACTGACTGCGGGGTATAGATTCTTTGTGTGAATTGGAGTCAGGAGAAAACCCAAGCGCCTATGGGCTAGCCTCTGCAGGGCTTTGAAGAACTCATTTGACCCAAAGGATCCCTGTGCTCTCTTGACGGAGGTCAGGAACCTTACAGAGGAAGGCGAGAGACTTCATGCAAAATGACTGCGTTTTTGCCATCTTGGCTTTGCATGCACACATGGGATCTTTCTTCAATCCATCAGGTGCTGACAATCTAAGCCACAGACTAACACAGGGCCAAGAGGCTGATTTAGATACATCCCTTTGCAAAGCAATGAAGCAAAGAGCCACAGGTGATGCCCATTCATTTCCATTGGAAAACTGTTTTCTTCAGGCTTCCCAAAGGGGTGCCCTGAGGCAAAGGCCTTCCTGACATTCAGGGCAACAGAATAATAGGTAAGCAAAAGGCCCAAAGCAGGCTTTCTCCACTGAGACTTTACTGGTCCCACTGATATCTGAGTTTTCTGAGATGCTCACCATTCCTTTCAGCTATCCAGTACATGGCCATGTCACAGAGCTTGGAGGTGGTACATATCTTGGACACAAAACCATGAGCCTATTCTGGAGAGTGGCCAGAATTCAGGAAGAAAACAGGAACTTAGGAAGATAGTAGGTGTTGCCCATCCATAAGGCAAGCCGCAGTCCACTCATAAATTGGGCAGAATGAAGACTGGGAAGCTTTCTACTGGACAGGACACATCCATTGATGCATTCTCTTTTCTAATGTCTACAACCAGGGACACAGTGAGATACACAAACTTAGAAACACTCACCTTGTCCAAAGACTTACTGGAAACAGTCCACTCCAAACAAACAAACCGCCTTTCCTACCTATTCTCAGAACATGAGACAAATCCACAAACTCACCCCCACACCCACAAAGGCACCTCCTTCCCCCAAGTAGGTCTGTGACTACCCGGAGTGTCGTCTGACGGCTGGGCCATACTATGTTCCCCCGAAATGGCCTGTCCTGTCTCAGGTCTGGCCTCATTGGCCAACTCTCTGAAGTTGTCAGGAGCCAGCGGTGAGCCACTACCTGCTTTCTCAGGCAAGGCCCTCTTCAGTGCTTTCCTGGCATTTTTCCATCCTCACATCAGTAGGTACCAAGGAAGACTGACTCTGTCCTTGGTAAATCCAAACAAGTGAGCCCACTGGGACTGGGACTGGGACTGCCTCTGGGTGCCTGGCTTCCTGGATCCCAAGTTCAGAGAGTTCCATCACCAAGGAAGTGAGGTGAGGTCACTTCCTTCAGGAACTGAATGAGGTCACTGCCTCGGCAACCACTGTGTCCTAACACTTGCTTGCAAGGGTCCCATGAGATGGAGGCTGCCCCTGCTTCCTGTGACACTTTCACAAGTTAGAATGGAATATCAACCATAGGCACCAAGGAACAGCTCTCCACACAGGCCTGCTTTGGTCCATCTTGTCTACATTAAGAAGAGAGAGGCTCATTCAGACACATCCCTTCATCCTGACCAGGTTGTTTGCCATGGAAGATGACTTTTGCTCTCTCAGGTCCTTCATAGCTGCCTACATCTTCTCCAGGGTTCATTTCTGCATGGACCTTTGAGGTTCTCAGCAGGTGGAAGATCCCCTCCATTCCTGTATTGTAAGACCAACTCTGTCCCTGCTCTTCTGTAAAGTTCGATTGAGGGAACAGTGTCTGGTTAGGGTTAAGAACATGTTGGATTTGGGTTAGGAATCATTCTGCTAGTTGTAGAATGGTATTGGGAACCTGCGATATTTGTAATCATATATAGGTGAAATATATGTATGAAAACAGAAATCTAAGTAAGATTTGAAGGCCAGAAGGGCATTGGGCCCTTGATTGGGATACTTAGCTTTGAATTACATTCTGCACAGATGTCTCAGATCAATTGATCTACAATGGCATAGGACCTTGTACCTTGGATGATTGAATGTAGAAGAGAACATCCAGTCAAAAAGGGATAGTAGGTAAGATTAGGAAGCTAGTCGGTAGGTTTAGGAAGAAGAGTAAGTATAAAATTTGGACCAAAAGTTCTTTAGCAATAGGGTATCGGTTAGAGAGTGAATGTAAATGTCAGCACATGTGAAGAGTCAGTCACAATGATGAACTGTGGAAAAATATGTAGGAAAGCAGATATCAATAGAGACATTAGGAAATCAGGCAAAGTGATAGGATTAGACAGTTTCAACAGGGTTGAGGATGAATATGTAATCTTAGGAAGAAACAAATGTGTAGTCACCAATAGGATTGACATTGGAGAGCATTAGGCAACCTGGAGAAGGAAGTTTTTAGGAATCCATGCTCACTTTCCAATTAGGCTTTGCTACAATCATAAGTGTGACCTTTGCATTTTGTGTCCAGAATATCACAGTGATAAAATGTATATGCAGATCAGGTGACATGAGTATTACTTCCACCATTGCTGGGAGCAGTATGTTGAAGACGTATCAATTAGTATTTGGGGGTACAAATAGGTGTACCCTGGGTCTATGAATATAGAGATAATGCATGAATAGACCATACTGTGAATAAATAATATAACTGCTTCCAATTTAAATAATGGATTGAATTGATATCTGAAACTACATAGGAAATCTTATATTGATACACAATCATTCATTCCTACCAGTTATACATCTAATGGCAATATTAGGGTTATGGTTTACCATGAAGGGTGTGTGAGTTTTGCTTCAAAAGTGATTATGGAAATGGAAAATCACGTGTTTGGAATGAAGTCTCATGAACAAACCAGTCAAGAAACATGGAGGAATACATGTGTTGTGAAGCAGGAAGTGATTGAAAGTGAACCAAATGCCTAGAAATTTTTAAACTTGAGGAGGAAATGTATATCCTATGATGTGCATCTGCTGAAGAAATAGTAAGGTACCAGTGTTGAATAAAAATGAACGTCAAAATACACATCATGTCCCATAGGAATCTACTTGCATTGATGTTAAACTGGGTCAGTTACTGTAGAAAGATTAGGATTTCTATGCACCATCCACTGAAGTTAGTTTTCAGTACTAGGAAAAAAATATGTATTTCAGGTGTATAAATATTTCTGAGAATAATCTTGTGAAAAGTTGATTATAAATCCACATATATGAACATGAATGAATTTAGGGAATGTATCATAAGACACATATATTTCATATTTTGAAAAATCTGGAGAGTTTGTGTGTGTGTGCGTGTATATATATATATATATATATATATATATATATACAAAAAAAACACAAACACAGACATTAAAAATCCGAAATATATATGCCGATCGAAATTCATCATGAAATATATGTCATCCACAGATCCAAAAATATTCATTTTACTGAACATGGATTTTTGTATCATGTTGTTCAAGTAGGAAGCTCACCCATAGGTTGAATTTTCAGTTCCAACAGCGTTTGGGAGGAGTGATCTCTTCTCACAATTTGTATCTGCCAAGTCAGCCACCTCACAAGAATATACGTGGGATACCAGGTAGGATTCTATATGTGCATGTAAAAATACATGTGCTGAATAGGCTACAGAGAAAGGGAGACAGGAATTCACATATTTGTTAACTTTAAAAACACATGGAGAACTATTTCTATTCAATTGGACTAGATTTATAACACCTACCCTTTATAATGCAAAAGGCAAGTGCAACTATACACCATGCCTCCTCTGAACTGCTTGTATTACTATTCTGTTTGGGTTATTTTTCTCCATCATATTAGGATTCATAGTCAGAGTCTAGTAGGGTATGGGTTAGTGTCAGGGAATCAGTATTTCAAATGGAAAATAGGAAATGAATCCAATGTGTATGCAAATACGTGCTACACAAAAATCTTCCCACTCTCATCCAGAACAATGCCTTGACATGACCTTCGCCCCAAGGAAGAAGCAACTCGAGGGGGAGAGTTAGAAAATCTGTGAATGCATATGTGGAATGGAAAATGCTCAGGAGTTCACAAACTTGGAGGTGGTAGAGGAGTTTCCATAAGTAAGGGACAGGGTAAACACTCCACAAACATGGAGCTCTGCTGGCCTAAAGACTTGGTGAGAAACTGCCTCTGAGGTTGGGCACTTGAAATCTATGTTGTTGTCAGGAGCTTTAGCTTCCTTTGTAGTGAGACCATCAAAGCTGGGTCTGCATCTATGTGACCTGGAGGACTTGGTTTCTGATTTTCCAATGAACATGAGGCAGAAGTGCTGAATTCTCTCTTTGTAGGTCCACAGTGGCCACTGGAGGCTAAGTGTCTCCTCGTGTGGACTGTGAAGCCATTTGGTCCTCCTCCACTTTTCGTGGTGTTTCTTGCTGCTGCACTGGGAGTTTGGTATTTGCTTCATGAAATACAAGGAGTTCAACTGGGACACAGTGCTGGAGGGAGTTCTGTCACGTGTGGTGGATCAGGGTCCTAGGAGAATGCACCAACCAATCTTCTATCCCACAGAGCTTGCCCCCTTGACCCTAGCAACCTGATTCTGAACATTGCCCTGAAACCTCTCCATATAACAAGATGCCTTTACATATACGTGTCTGCCGGCTGCACCATGTCAGTCACAAGCCACTTGGAACCCAATGTCAGATCCACATGGCCCTACCACAGAGGTTTTATCACACTCCTGCACACCACTTCTCTAGGCCCACTACTCAGCAGGCCCCAACTTACTGCCATCTCTGTTCTACACCATTTTCATAAAACCCAGTCAATCAAGGCACCGTCTGGTACACTCCTGATCAGCAACAGGACATCCAAAGGTTCTCCAGTGCCACCTGGTCATGGGAACTTAAAAATTTCATGGTATTTATCTAGCCATTTTTAAAGGATGAAGTTGGAGGCACTGTGGGGTTCCATACATTCAGGAACCCTTAAATGGTGAGGAAGCTCATTTCAATGAAAGCTCTGGAGAACTCTCACAAACAAGGCTTCCCAAAGAGTGGCCAAAAGGTCGCATGAAGCCAGGCCCATTGAGGTCTACAATGTGAGGTCCATGTGTGTTTTGACTCTCAACGATGGCTGCCAGGTCTGGAAGAATAAAATCATGGGATATCCTGGCTGAGATTCCCAGTGCTCTGTGGAAAGCCAACCTGGGCCTAGATCTCAGATTCCAAGGGTGACTCTCATGCGTGGCCTCCTAAAATCTCAACACAATTCATGGCAATACTTCTCTGAGGTCAGTTCCAGAGCTCAGTCTCCAAGGGGAATCACACCAGAGTTCACGCCAAGGTGGACCCAGTCATCTCTTCCAACCGCCACACAAATGACCACAATTCAAACCAAAACACTGCCACATGGCCCTCATCTTCTTCCATATACACACTCATCATAACCTCTGGCTGGAGGTTTCCATCAGGGGCTCAGCCCAAGACAGTGTCCACAAGAAGCTCCCTTGCCCCTCATTTGCCTAATATCAGGGTGGCCTGGACAGCCTTCCTGTGCACCAGGAGTGATCAAAGAGGCCTGCCTTTAATACTGCTCTGCTTCTCCAATTTGAGGCCTACTGACTGCGGGGTATAGATTCTTTGTGTGAATTGGAGTCAGGAGAAAACCCAAGCGCCTATGGGCTAGCCTCTGCAGGGCTTTGAAGAACTCATTTGACCCAAAGGATCCCTATGCTCTCTTGACGGAGGTCAGGAACCTTACAGAGGAAGGCGAGAGACTTCATGCAAAATGACTGCGTTTTTGACATCTTGGCTTTGGATGCACACATGGGATCTTTCTTCAATCCATCAGGTGCTGACAATCTAAGCCACAGCCTCACACAGGGCCAAGAGGCTGATTCAGACACATCCCTTTGCAAAGCAATGAAGCAAAGAGCCACAGGTGATGCCCATTCATTTCCATTGGAAAACTGTTTTCTTCAGGCTTCCCAAAGGGGTGCCCTGAGGCAAAGGCCTTCCTGACATTCAGGGCAACAGAACAATAGGTAAGCAAAAGGCCCAAAGCAGGCTTTCTCCACTGAGACTTTACTGGTCCCACTGATATCTGAGTTTTCTGAGATGCTCACCATTCCTTTCAGCTATCCAGTACATGGCCATGTCACAGAGCTTGGAGGTGGTACATATCTTGGACACAAAACCGAGAGCCTATTCTGGAGAGTGGCCAGAATTCAGGAAGAAAACAGGAACTTAGGAAGATAGTAGGTGTTGCCCATCCATAAGGCAAGCCGCAGTCCACTCATAAATTGGGCAGGATGAAGACTGGGAAGCTTTCTACTGGACAGGACACATCCATTGATGCATTCTCTTTTCTAATGTCTACAACCAGGGACACAGTGAGATACACAAACTTAGAAACACTCGCCTTGTCCAAAGACTTACTGGAAACAGTCCACTCCAAACAAACAAACCGCCTTTCCTACCTATTCTCAGAACATGAGACAAATCCACAAGCTCACCCCCAAACCCACAAAGGCACCTCCTTCCCCCAAGTACATCTGTGACTACCCGGAGTGTCGTCTGACTGCTGGGCCATACTATGATCCCCCGAAATGGCCTGTCCTGTCTCAGATCTGGCCTCCTTGGCCAACTCTGTGAAGTTGTCAGTTGCCAGCGGTGAGCCACTACCTGCTTTCTCAGGCAAGGCCGTCTTCAGTGCTTTCCTGGCATTTGGCCATCCTCACATCAGTAGGGACCAAGGAAGACTGACTCTGTCCTTGGTAAATCCAAACAAGTGAGCCCACTGGGACTGGGACTGGGACTGCCTCTGGGTGCCTGGCTCCCTGGATCCCAAGTTCAGAGAGTTCCATCACCAAGGAAGTGAGGTGAGGTCACTTCCTTCAGGAACTGAATGAGGTCACTGCCTCGGCAACCACTGTGTCCTAACAGTTGCTTGCAAGGGTCCCATGAGATGGAGGCTGACCCTGCTTCCTGTGAAACTTTCACAAGTTAGAATGGAATATCAACCATAGGCACCAAGGAACAGCTCTCCACACAGGCCTGCTTTGGTCCATCTTGTCTACATTAAGAAGAGAGAGGCTCATTCAGACACATCCCTTCATCCTGACCAGGTTGTTTGCCATGGAAGATGACTTTTGCTCTCTCAGGTCCTTCATAGCTGCCTACATCTTCTCCAGGGTTCATTTCTGCATGGACCTTTGAGGTTCTCAGCAGGTGGAAGATCCCCTCCATTCCTGTATTGTAAGACCAACTCTGTCCCTGCTCTTCTGTAAAGTTCGATTGAGGGAACAGTGTCTGGTTAGGGTTAAGAACATGTTGGATTTGGGTTAGGAATCATTCTGCTAGTTGTAGAATGGTATTGGGAACCTGCGATATTTGTAATCATATATAGGTGAAATATATGTATGAAAACAGAAATCTAAGTAAGATTTGAAGGCCAGAAGGGCATTGGGCCCTTGATTGGGATACTTAGCTTTGAATTACATTCTGCACAGATGTCTCAGATCAATTGATCTACAATGGCATAGGACCTTGTACCTTGGATGATTGAATGTAGAAGAGAACATCCAGTCAAAAAGGGATAGTAGGTAAGATTAGGAAGCTAGTCGGTAGGTTTAGGAAGAAGAGTAAGTATAAAATTTGGACCAAAAGTTCTTTAGCAATAGGGTATCGGTTAGAGAGTGAATGTAAATGTCAGCACATGTGAAGAGTCAGTCACAATGATGAACTGTGGAAAAATATGTAGGAAAGCAGATATCAATAGAGACATTAGGAAATCAGGCAAAGTGATAGGATTAGACAGTTTCAACAGGGTTGAGGATGAATATGTAATCTTAGGAAGAAACAAATGTGTAGTCACCAATAGGATTGACATTGGAGAGCATTAGGCAACCTGGAGAAGGAAGTTTTTAGGAATCCATGCTCACTTTCCAATTAGGCTTTGCTACAATCATAAGTGTGACCTTTGCATTTTGTGTCCAGAATATCACAGTGATAAAATGTATATGCAGATCAGGTGACATGAGTATTACTTCCACCATTGCTGGGAGCAGTATGTTGAAGACGTATCAATTAGTATTTGGGGGTACAAATAGGTGTACCCTGGGTCTATGAATATAGAGATAATGCATGAATAGACCATACTGTGAATAAATAATATAACTGCTTCCAATTTAAATAATGGATTGAATTGATATCTGAAACTACATAGGAAATCTTATATTGATACACAATCATTCATTCCTACCAGTTATACATTTAATGGCAATATTAGGGTTATGGTTTACCATGAAGGGTGTGTGAGTTTTGCTTCAAAAGTGATTATGGAAATGGAAAATCACGTGTTTGGAATGAAGTCTCATGAACAAACCAGTCAAGAAACATGGAGGAATACATGTGTTGTGAAGCAGGAAGTGATTGAAAGTGAACCAAATGCCTAGAAATTTTTAAACTTGAGGAGGAAATGTATATCCTATGATGTGCATCTGCTGAAGAAATAGTAAGGTACCAGTGTTGAATAAAAATGAACGTCAAAATACACATCATGTCCCATAGGAATCTACTTGCATTGATGTTAAACTGGGTCAGTTACTGTAGAAAGATTAGGATTTCTATGCACCATCCACTGAAGTTAGTTTTCAGTACTAGGAAAAAAATATGTATTTCAGGTGTATAAATATTTCTGAGAATAATCTTGTGAAAAGTTGATTATAAATCCACATATATGAACATGAATGAATTTAGGGAATGTATCATAAGACACATATATTTCATATTTTGAAAAATCTGGAGAGTTTGTGTGTGTGTGCGTGTACATATATATATATATATATATATATATATATATATACAAAAAAAACACAAACACAGACATTAAAAATCCGAAATATATATGCCGATCGAAATTCATCATGAAATATATGTCATCCACAGATCCAAAAATATTCATTTTACTGAACATGGATTTTTGTATCATGTTGTTCAAGTAGGAAGCTCACCCATAGGTTGAATTTTCAGTTCCAACAGCGTTTGGGAGGAGTGATCTCTTCTCACAATTTGTATCTGCCAAGTCAGCCACCTCACAAGAATATACGTGGGATACCAGGTAGGATTCTATATGTGCATGTAAAAATACATGTGCTGAATAGGCTACAGAGAAAGGGAGACAGGAATTCACATATTTGTTAACTTTAAAAACACATGGAGAACTATTTCTATTCAATTGGACTAGATTTATAACACCTACCCTTTATAATGCAAAAGGCAAGTGCAACTATACACCACGCCTCCTCTGAACTGCTTGTATTACTATTCTGTTTGGGTTATTTTTCTCCATCATATTAGGATTCATAGTCAGAGTCTAGTAGGGTATGGGTTAGTGTCAGGGAATCAGTATTTCAAATGGAAAATAGGAAATGAATCCAATGTGTATGCAAATACGTGCTACACAAAAATCTTCCCACTCTCATCCAGAACAATGCCTTGACATGACCTTCGCCCCAAGGAAGAAGCAACTCGAGGGGGAGAGTTAGAAAATCTGTGAATGCATATGTGGAATGGAAAATGCTCAGGAGTTCACAAACTTGGAGGTGGTAGAGGATTTTCCATAAGTAAGGGACAGGGTAAACACTCCACAAACATGGAGCTCTGCTGGCCTAAAGACTTGGTGAGAAACTGCCTCTGAGGTTGGGCACTGGAAATCTATGTTGTTGTCAGGAGCTTTAGCTTCCTTTGTAGTGAGACCATCAAAGCTGGGTCTGCATCTATGTGACCTGGAGGACTTGGTTTCTGATTTTCCAATGAACATGAGGCAGAAGTGCTGAATTCTCTCTTTGTAGGTCCACAGTGGCCACTGGAGGCTAAGTGTCTCCTCGTGTGGACTGTGAAGCCATTTGGTCCTCCTCCACTTTTCGTGGTGTTTCTTGCTGCTGCACTGGGAGTTTGGTATTTGCTTCATGAAATACAAGGAGTTCAACTGGGACACAGTGCTGGAGGGAGTTCTGTCACGTGTGGTGGATCAGGGTCCTAGGAGAATGCACCAACCAATCTTCTATCCCACAGAGCTTGCCCCCTTGACCCTAGCAACCTGATTCTGAACATTGCCCTGAAACCTCTCCATATAACAAGATGCCTTTACATATAAGTGTCTGCCGGCTGCACCATGTCAGTCACAAGCCACTTGGAACCCAATGTCAGATCCACATGGCCCTACCACAGAGGTTTTATCACACTCCTGCACACCACTTCTCTAGGCCCACTACTCAGCAGGCCCCAACTTACTGGCATCTCTGTTCTACACCATTTTCATAAAACCCAGTCAATCAAGGCACCGTCTGGTACACTCCTGATCAGCAACAGGACATCCAAAGGTTCTCCAGTGCCACCTGGTCATGGGAACTTAAAAATTTCATGGTGTTTATCTAGCCATTTTTAAAGGATGAAGTTGGAGGCACTGTGGGGTTCCATACATTCAGGAACCCTTAAATGGTGAGGAAGCTCATTTCAATGAAAGCTCTGGAGAACTCTCACAAACAAGGCTTCCCAAAGAGTGGCCAAAAGGTCGGATGAAGCCAGGCCCATTGAGGTCTACAATGTGAGGTCCATGTGTGTTTTGACTCTCAACGATGGCTGCCAGGTCTGGAAGAATAAAATCATGGGATATCCTGGCTGAGATTCCCAGTGCTCTGTGGAAAGCCAACCTGGGCCTAGATCTCAGATTCCAAGGGTGACTCTCATGCGTGGCCTCCTACAATCTCAACACAATTCATGGCAATACTTCTCTGAGGTCAGTTCCAGAGCTCAGTCTCCAAGGGGAATCACACCAGAGTTCACGCCAAGGTGGACCCAGTCATCTCTTCCAACCGCCACACAAATGACCACAATTCAAACCATAACACTGCCACATGGCCCTCATCTTCTTCCATATACACACTCATCATAACCTCTGGCTGGAGGTTTCCATCAGGGGCTCAGCCCAAGACAGTGTCCACAAGAAGCTCCCTTGCCCCTCATTTGCCTAATATCAGGGTGGCCTGGACAGCCTTCCTGTGCACCAGGAGTGATCAAAGAGGCCTGCCTTTAATACTGCTCTGCTTCTCCAGTTTGAGGCCTACTGACTGCGGGGTATAGATTCTTTGTGTGAATTGGAGTCAGGAGAAAACCCAAGCGCCTATGGGCTAGCCTCTGCAGGGCTTTGAAGAACTCATTTGACCCAAAGGATCCCTATGCTCTCTTGACGGAGGTCAGGAACCTTACAGAGGAAGGCGAGAGACTTCATGCAAAATGACTGCGTTTTTGACATCTTGGCTTTGGATGCACACATGGGATCTTTCTTCAATCCATCAGGTGCTGACAATCTAAGCCACAGCCTCACACAGGGCCAAGAGGCTGATTCAGACACATCCCTTTGCAAAGCAATGAAGCAAAGAGCCACAGGTGATGCCCATTCATTTCCATTGGAAAACTGTTTTCTTCAGGCTTCCCAAAGGGGTGCCCTGAGGCAAAGGCCTTCCTGACATTCAGGGCAACAGAACAATAGGTAAGCAAAAGGCCCAAAGCAGGCTTTCTCCACTGAGACTTTACTGGTCCCACTGATATCTGAGTTTTCTGAGATGCTCACCATTCCTTTCAGCTATCCAGTACATGGCCATGTCACAGAGCTTGGAGGTGGTACATATCTTGGACACAAAACCGAGAGCCTATTCTGGAGAGTGGCCAGAATTCAGGAAGAAAACAGGAACTTAGGAAGATAGTAGGTGTTGCCCATCCATAAGGCAAGCCGCAGTCCACTCATAAATTGGGCAGGATGAAGACTGGGAAGCTTTCTACTGGACAGGACACATCCATTGATGCATTCTCTTTTCTAATGTCTACAACCAGGGACACAGTGAGATACACAAACTTAGAAACACTCGCCTTGTCCAAAGACTTACTGGAAACAGTCCACTCCAAACAAACAAACCGCCTTTCCTACCTATTCTCAGAACATGAGACAAATCCACAAGCTCACCCCCAAACCCACAAAGGCACCTCCTTCCCCCAAGTACATCTGTGACTACCCGGAGTGTCGTCTGACTGCTGGGCCATACTATGATCCCCCGAAATGGCCTGTCCTGTCTCAGATCTGGCCTCCTTGGCCAACTCTGTGAAGTTGTCAGTTGCCAGCGGTGAGCCACTACCTGCTTTCTCAGGCAAGGCCGTCTTCAGTGCTTTCCTGGCATTTGGCCATCCTCACATCAGTAGGGACCAAGGAAGACTGACTCTGTCCTTGGTAAATCCAAACAAGTGAGCCCACTGGGACTGGGACTGGGACTGCCTCTGGGTGCCTGGCTCCCTGGATCCCAAGTTCAGAGAGTTCCATCACCAAGGAAGTGAGGTGAGGTCACTTCCTTCAGGAACTGAATGAGGTCACTGCCTCGGCAACCACTGTGTCCTAACAGTTGCTTGCAAGGGTCCCATGAGATGGAGGCTGACCCTGCTTCCTGTGAAACTTTCACAAGTTAGAATGGAATATCAACCATAGGCACCAAGGAACAGCTCTCCACACAGGCCTGCTTTGGTCCATCTTGTCTACATTAAGAAGAGAGAGGCTCATTCAGACACATCCCTTCATCCTGACCAGGTTGTTTGCCATGGAAGATGACTTTTGCTCTCTCAGGTCCTTCATAGCTGCCTACATCTTCTCCAGGGTTCATTTCTGCATGGACCTTTGAGGTTCTCAGCAGGTGGAAGATCCCCTCCATTCCTGTATTGTAAGACCAACTCTGTCCCTGCTCTTCTGTAAAGTTCGATTGAGGGAACAGTGTCTGGTTAGGGTTAAGAACATGTTGGATTTGGGTTAGGAATCATTCTGCTAGTTGTAGAATGGTATTGGGAACCTGCGATATTTGTAATCATATATAGGTGAAATATATGTATGAAAACAGAAATCTAAGTAAGATTTGAAGGCCAGAAGGGCATTGGGCCCTTGATTGGGATACTTAGCTTTGAATTACATTCTGCACAGATGTCTCAGATCAATTGATCTACAATGGCATAGGACCTTGTACCTTGGATGATTGAATGTAGAAGAGAACATCCAGTCAAAAAGGGATAGTAGGTAAGATTAGGAAGCTAGTCGGTAGGTTTAGGAAGAAGAGTAAGTATAAAATTTGGACCAAAAGTTCTTTAGCAATAGGGTATCGGTTAGAGAGTGAATGTAAATGTCAGCACATGTGAAGAGTCAGTCACAATGATGAACTGTGGAAAAATATGTAGGAAAGCAGATATCAATAGAGACATTAGGAAATCAGGCAAAGTGATAGGATTAGACAGTTTCAACAGGGTTGAGGATGAATATGTAATCTTAGGAAGAAACAAATGTGTAGTCACCAATAGGATTGACATTGGAGAGCATTAGGCAACCTGGAGAAGGAAGTTTTTAGGAATCCATGCTCACTTTCCAATTAGGCTTTGCTACAATCATAAGTGTGACCTTTGCATTTTGTGTCCAGAATATCACAGTGATAAAATGTATATGCAGATCAGGTGACATGAGTATTACTTCCACCATTGCTGGGAGCAGTATGTTGAAGACGTATCAATTAGTATTTGGGGGTACAAATAGGTGTACCCTGGGTCTATGAATATAGAGATAATGCATGAATAGACCATACTGTGAATAAATAATATAACTGCTTCCAATTTAAATAATGGATTGAATTGATATCTGAAACTACATAGGAAATCTTATATTGATACACAATCATTCATTCCTACCAGTTATACATTTAATGGCAATATTAGGGTTATGGTTTACCATGAAGGGTGTGTGAGTTTTGCTTCAAAAGTGATTATGGAAATGGAAAATCACGTGTTTGGAATGAAGTCTCATGAACAAACCAGTCAAGAAACATGGAGGAATACATGTGTTGTGAAGCAGGAAGTGATTGAAAGTGAACCAAATGCCTAGAAATTTTTAAACTTGAGGAGGAAATGTATATCCTATGATGTGCATCAGCTGAAGAAATAGTAAGGTACCAGTGTTGAATAAAAATGAACGTCAAAATACACATCATGTCCCATAGGAATCTACTTGCATTGATGTTAAACTGGGTCAGTTACTGTAGAAAGATTAGGATTTCTATGCACCATCCACTGAAGTTAGTTTTCAGTACTAGGAAAAAAATATGTATTTCAGGTGGATAAATATTTCTGAGAATAATCTTGTGAAAAGTTGATTATAAATCCACATATATGAACATGAATGAATTTAGGGAATGTATCATAAGACACATATATTTCATATTTTGAAAAATCTGGAGAGTTTGTGTGTGTGTGCGTGTACATATATATATATATATATATATATATATATATACAAAAAAAACACAAACACAGACATTAAAAATCCGAAATATATATGCCGATCGAAATTCATCATGAAATATATGTCATCCACAGATCCAAAAATATTCATTTTACTGAACATGGATTTTTGTATCATGTTGTTCAAGTAGGAAGCTCACCCATAGGTTGAATTTTCAGTTCCAACAGCGTTTGGGAGGAGTGATCTCTTCTCACAATTTGTATCTGCCAAGTCAGCCACCTCACAAGAATATACGTGGGATACCAGGTAGGATTCTATATGTGCATGTAAAAATACATGTGCTGAATAGGCTACAGAGAAAGGGAGACAGGAATTCACATATTTGTTAACTTTAAAAACACATGGAGAACTATTTCTATTCAATTGGACTAGATTTATAACACCTACCCTTTATAATGCAAAAGGCAAGTGCAACTATACACCACGCCTCCTCTGAACTGCTTGTATTACTATTCTGTTTGGGTTATTTTTCTCCATCATATTAGGATTCATAGTCAGAGTCTAGTAGGGTATGGGTTAGTGTCAGGGAATCAGTATTTCAAATGGAAAATAGGAAATGAATCCAATGTGTATGCAAATACGTGCTACACAAAAATCTTCCCACTCTCATCCAGAACAATGCCTTGACATGACCTTCGCCCCAAGGAAGAAGCAACTCGAGGGGGAGAGTTAGAAAATCTGTGAATGCATATGTGGAATGGAAAATGCTCAGGAGTTCACAAACTTGGAGGTGGTAGAGGAGTTTCCATAAGTAAGGGACAGGGTAAACACTCCACAAACATGGAGCTCTGCTGGCCTAAAGACTTGGTGAGAAACTGCCTCTGAGGTTGGGCACTGGAAATCTATGTTGTTGTCAGGAGCTTTAGCTTCCTTTGTAGTGAGACCATCAAAGCTGGGTCTGCATCTATGTGACCTGGAGGACTTGGTTTCTGATTTTCCAATGAACATGAGGCAGAAGTGCTGAATTCTCTCTTTGTAGGTCCACAGTGGCCACTGGAGGCTAAGTGTCTCCTCGTGTGGACTGTGAAGCCATTTGGTCCTCCTCCACTTTTCGTGGTGTTTCTTGCTGCTGCACTGGGAGTTTGGTATTTGCTTCATGAAATACAAGGAGTTCAACTGGGACACAGTGCTGGAGGGAGTTCTGTCACGTGTGGTGGATCAGGGTCCTAGGAGAATGCACCAACCAATCTTCTATCCCACAGAGCTAGCCCCCTTGACCCTAGCAACCTGATTCTGAACATTGCCCTGAAACCTCTCCATATAACAAGATGCCTTTACATATAAGTGTCTGCCGGCTGCACCATGTCAGTCACAAGCCACTTGGAACCCAATGTCAGATCCACATGGCCCTACCACAGAGGTTTTATCACACTCCTGCACACCACTTCTCTAGGCCCACTACTCAGCAGGCCCCAACTTACTGGCATCTCTGTTCTACACCATTTTCATAAAACCCAGTCAATCAAGGCACCGTCTGGTACACTCCTGATCAGCAACAGGACATCCAAAGGTTCTCCAGTGCCACCTGGTCATGGGAACTTAAAAATTTCATGGTATTTATCTAGCCATTTTTAAAGGATGAAGTTGGAGGCACTGTGGGGTTCCATACATTCAGGAACCCTTAAATGGTGAGGAAGCTCATTTCAATGAAAGCTCTGGAGAACTCTCACAAACAAGGCTTCCCAAAGAGTGGCCAAAAGGTCGGATGAAGCCAGGCCCATTGAGGTCTACAATGTGAGGTCCATGTGTGTTTTGACTCTCAACGATGGCTGCCAGGTCTGGAAGAATAAAATCATGGGATATCCTGGCTGAGATTCCCAGTGCTCTGTGGAAAGCCAACCTGGGCCTAGATCTCAGATTCCAAGGGTGACTCTCATGCGTGGCCTCCTACAATCTCAACACAATTCATGGCAATACTTCTCTGAGGTCAGTTCCAGAGCTCAGTCTCCAAGGGGAATCACACCAGAGTTCACGCCAAGGTGGACCCAGTCATCTCTTCCAACCGCCACACAAATGACCACAATTCAAACCATAACACTGCCACATGGCCCTCATCTTCTTCCATATACACACTCATCATAACCTCTGGCTGGAGGTTTCCATCAGGGGCTCAGCCCAAGACAGTGTCCACAAGAAGCTCCCTTGCCCCTCATTTGCCTAATATCAGGGTGGCCTGGACAGCCTTCCTGTGCACCAGGAGTGATCAAAGAGGCCTGCCTTTAATACTGCTCTGCTTCTCCAGTTTGAGGCCTACTGACTGCGGGGTATAGATTCTTTGTGTGAATTGGAGTCAGGAGAAAACCCAAGCGCCTATGGGCTAGCCTCTGCAGGGCTTTGAAGAACTCATTTGACCCAAAGGATCCCTATGCTCTCTTGACGGAGGTCAGGAACCTTACAGAGGAAGGCGAGAGACTTCATGCAAAATGACTGCGTTTTTGACATCTTGGCTTTGGATGCACACATGGGATCTTTCTTCAATCCATCAGGTGCTGACAATCTAAGCCACAGCCTCACACAGGGCCAAGAGGCTGATTCAGACACATCCCTTTGCAAAGCAATGAAGCAAAGAGCCACAGGTGATGCCCATTCATTTCCATTTGAAAACTGTTTTCTTCAGGCTTCCCAAAGGGGTGCCCTGAGGCAAAGGCCTTCCTGACATTCAGGGCAACAGAACAATAGGTAAGCAAAAGGCCCAAAGCAGGCTTTCTCCACTGAGACTTTACTGGTCCCACTGATATCTGAGTTTTCTGAGATGCTCACCATTCCTTTCAGCTATCCAGTACATGGCCATGTCACAGAGCTTGGAGGTGGTACATATCTTGGACACAAAACCGAGAGCCTATTCTGGAGAGTGGCCAGAATTCAGGAAGAAAACAGGAACTTAGGAAGATAGTAGGTGTTGCCCATCCATAAGGCAAGCCGCAGTCCACTCATAAATTGGGCAGGATGAAGACTGGGAAGCTTTCTACTGGACAGGACACATCCATTGATGCATTCTCTTTTCTAATGTCTACAACCAGGGACACAGTGAGATACACAAACTTAGAAACACTCGCCTTGTCCAAAGACTTACTGGAAACAGTCCACTCCAAACAAACAAACCGCCTTTCCTACCTATTCTCAGAACATGAGACAAATCCACAAGCTCACCCCCAAACCCACAAAGGCACCTCCTTCCCCCAAGTACATCTGTGACTACCCGGAGTGTCGTCTGACTGCTGGGCCATACTATGATCCCCCGAAATGGCCTGTCCTGTCTCAGATCTGGCCTCCTTGGCCAACTCTGTGAAGTTGTCAGTTGCCAGCGGTGAGCCACTACCTGCTTTCTCAGGCAAGGCCGTCTTCAGTGCTTTCCTGGCATTTGGCCATCCTCACATCAGTAGGGACCAAGGAAGACTGACTCTGTCCTTGGTAAATCCAAACAAGTGAGCCCACTGGGACTGGGACTGGGACTGCCTCTGGGTGCCTGGCTCCCTGGATCCCAAGTTCAGAGAGTTCCATCACCAAGGAAGTGAGGTGAGGTCACTTCCTTCAGGAACTGAATGAGGTCACTGCCTCGGCAACCACTGTGTCCTAACAGTTGCTTGCAAGGGTCCCATGAGATGGAGGCTGACCCTGCTTCCTGTGAAACTTTCACAAGTTAGAATGGAATATCAACCATAGGCACCAAGGAACAGCTCTCCACACAGGCCTGCTTTGGTCCATCTTGTCTACATTAAGAAGAGAGAGGCTCATTCAGACACATCCCTTCATCCTGACCAGGTTGTTTGCCATGGAAGATGACTTTTGCTCTCTCAGGTCCTTCATAGCTGCCTACATCTTCTCCAGGGTTCATTTCTGCATGGACCTTTGAGGTTCTCAGCAGGTGGAAGATCCCCTCCATTCCTGTATTGTAAGACCAACTCTGTCCCTGCTCTTCTGTAAAGTTCGATTGAGGGAACAGTGTCTGGTTAGGGTTAAGAACATGTTGGATTTGGGTTAGGAATCATTCTGCTAGTTGTAGAATGGTATTGGGAACCTGCGATATTTGTAATCATATATAGGTGAAATATATGTATGAAAACAGAAATCTAAGTAAGATTTGAAGGCCAGAAGGGCATTGGGCCCTTGATTGGGATACTTAGCTTTGAATTACATTCTGCACAGATGTCTCAGATCAATTGATCTACAATGGCATAGGACCTTGTACCTTGGATGATTGAATGTAGAAGAGAACATCCAGTCAAAAAGGGATAGTAGGTAAGATTAGGAAGCTAGTCGGTAGGTTTAGGAAGAAGAGTAAGTATAAAATTTGGACCAAAAGTTCTTTAGCAATAGGGTATCGGTTAGAGAGTGAATGTAAATGTCAGCACATGTGAAGAGTCAGTCACAATGATGAACTGTGGAAAAATATGTAGGAAAGCAGATATCAATAGAGACATTAGGAAATCAGGCAAAGTGATAGGATTAGACAGTTTCAACAGGGTTGAGGATGAATATGTAATCTTAGGAAGAAACAAATGTGTAGTCACCAATAGGATTGACATTGGAGAGCATTAGGCAACCTGGAGAAGGAAGTTTTTAGGAATCCATGCTCACTTTCCAATTAGGCTTTGCTACAATCATAAGTGTGACCTTTGCATTTTGTGTCCAGAATATCACAGTGATAAAATGTATATGCAGATCAGGTGACATGAGTATTACTTCCACCATTGCTGGGAGCAGTATGTTGAAGACGTATCAATTAGTATTTGGGGGTACAAATAGGTGTACCCTGGGTCTATGAATATAGAGATAATGCATGAATAGACCATACTGTGAATAAATAATATAACTGCTTCCAATTTAAATAATGGATTGAATTGATATCTGAAACTACATAGGAAATCTTATATTGATACACAATCATTCATTCCTACCAGTTATACATCTAATGGCAATATTAGGGTTATGGTTTACCATGAAGGGTGTGTGAGTTTTGCTTCAAAAGTGATTATGGAAATGGAAAATCACGTGTTTGGAATGAAGTCTCATGAACAAACCAGTCAAGAAACATGGAGGAATACATGTGTTGTGAAGCAGGAAGTGATTGAAAGTGAACCAAATGCCTAGAAATTTTTAAACTTGAGGAGGAAATGTATATCCTATGATGTGCATCTGCTGAAGAAATAGTAAGGTACCAGTGTTGAATAAAAATGAACGTCAAAATACACATCATGTCCCATAGGAATCTACTTGCATTGATGTTAAACTGGGTCAGTTACTGTAGAAAGATTAGGATTTCTATGCACCATCCACTGAAGTTAGTTTTCAGTACTAGGAAAAAAATATGTATTTCAGGTGGATAAATATTTCTGAGAATAATCTTGTGAAAAGTTGATTATAAATCCACATATATGAACATGAATGAATTTAGGGAATGTATCATAAGACACAGATATTTCATATTTTGAAAAATCTGGAGAGTTTGTGTGTGTGTGCGTGTACATATATATATATATATATATATATATATATATATACAAAAAAAACACAAACACAGACATTAAAAATCCGAAATATATATGCCGATCGAAATTCATCATGAAATATATGTCATCCACAGATCCAAAAATATTCATTTTACTGAACATGGATTTTTGTATCATGTTGTTCAAGTAGGAAGCTCACCCATAGGTTGAATTTTCAGTTCCAACAGCGTTTGGGAGGAGTGATCTCTTCTCACAATTTGTATCTGCCAAGTCAGCCACCTCACAAGAATATACGTGGGATACCAGGTAGGATTCTATATGTGCATGTAAAAATACATGTGCTGAATAGGCTACAGAGAAAGGGAGACAGGAATTCACATATTTGTTAACTTTAAAAACACATGGAGAACTATTTCTATTCAATTGGACTAGATTTATAACACCTACCCTTTATAATGCAAAAGGCAAGTGCAACTATACACCACGCCTCCTCTGAACTGCTTGTATTACTATTCTGTTTGGGTTATTTTTCTCCATCATATTAGGATTCATAGTCAGAGTCTAGTAGGGTATGGGTTAGTGTCAGGGAATCAGTATTTCAAATGGAAAATAGGAAATGAATCCAATGTGTATGCAAATACGTGCTACACAAAAATCTTCCCACTCTCATCCAGAACAATGCCTTGACATGACCTTCGCCCCAAGGAAGAAGCAACTCGAGGGGGAGAGTTAGAAAATCTGTGAATGCATATGTGGAATGGAAAATGCTCAGGAGTTCACAAACTTGGAGGTGGTAGAGGAGTTTCCATAAGTAAGGGACAGGGTAAACACTCCACAAACATGGAGCTCTGCTGGCCTAAAGACTTGGTGAGAAACTGCCTCTGAGGTTGGGCACTGGAAATCTATGTTGTTGTCAGGAGCTTTAGCTTCCTTTGTAGTGAGACCATCAAAGCTGGGTCTGCATCTATGTGACCTGGAGGACTTGTTTCTGATTTTCCAATGAACATGAGGCAGAAGTGCTGAATTCTCTCTTTGTAGGTCCACAGTGGCCACTGGAGGCTAAGTGTCTCCTCGTGTGGACTGTGAAGCCATTTGGTCCTCCTCCACTTTCGTGGTGTTTCTTGCTGCTGCACTGGGAGTTTGGTATTTGCTTCATGAAATACAAGGAGTTCAACTGGGACACAGTGCTGGAGGGAGTTCTGTCACGTGTGGTGGATCAGGGTCCTAGGAGAATGCACCAACCAATCTTCTATCCCACAGAGCTTGCCCCCTTGACCCTAGCAACCTGATTCTGAACATTGCCCTGAAACCTCTCCATATAACAAGATGCCTTTACATATAAGTGTCTGCCGGCTGCACCATGTCAGTCACAAGCCACTTGGAACCCAATGTCAGATCCACATGGCCCTACCACAGAGGTTTTATCACACTCCTGCACACCACTTCTCTAGGCCCACTACTCAGCAGGCCCCAACTTACTGGCATCTCTGTTCTACACCATTTTCATAAAACCCAGTCAATCAAGGCACCGTCTGGTACACTCCTGATCAGCAACAGGACATCCAAAGGTTCTCCAGTGCCACCTGGTCATGGGAACTTAAAAATTTCATGGTATTTATCTAGCCATTTTTAAAGGATGAAGTTGGAGGCACTGTGGGGTTCCATACATTCAGGAACCCTTAAATGGTGAGGAAGCTCATTTCAATGAAAGCTCTGGAGAACTCTCACAAACAAGGCTTCCCAAAGAGTGGCCAAAAGGTCGGATGAAGCCAGGCCCATTGAGGTCTACAATGTGAGGTCCATGTGTGTTTTGACTCTCAACGATGGCTGCCAGGTCTGGAAGAATAAAATCATGGGATATCCTGGCTGAGATTCCCAGTGCTCTGTGGAAAGCCAACCTGGGCCTAGATCTCAGATTCCAAGGGTGACTCTCATGCGTGGCCTCCTACAATCTCAACACAATTCATGGCAATACTTCTCTGAGGTCAGTTCCAGAGCTCAGTCTCCAAGGGGAATCACACCAGAGTTCACGCCAAGGTGGACCCAGTCATCTCTTCCAACCGCCACACAAATGACCACAATTCAAACCATAACACTGCCACATGGCCCTCATCTTCTTCCATATACACACTCATCATAACCTCTGGCTGGAGGTTTCCATCAGGGGCTCAGCCCAAGACAGTGTCCACAAGAAGCTCCCTTGCCCCTCATTTGCCTAATATCAGGGTGGCCTGGACAGCCTTCCTGTGCACCAGGAGTGATCAAAGAGGCCTGCCTTTAATACTGCTCTGCTTCTCCAGTTTGAGGCCTACTGACTGCGGGGTATAGATTCTTTGTGTGAATTGGAGTCAGGAGAAAACCCAAGCGCCTATGGGCTAGCCTCTGCAGGGCTTTGAAGAACTCATTTGACCCAAAGGATCCCTATGCTCTCTTGACGGAGGTCAGGAACCTTACAGAGGAAGGCGAGAGACTTCATGCAAAATGACTGCGTTTTTGACATCTTGGCTTTGGATGCACACATGGGATCTTTCTTCAATCCATCAGGTGCTGACAATCTAAGCCACAGCCTCACACAGGGCCAAGAGGCTGATTCAGACACATCCTTTGCAAAGCAATGAAGCAAAGAGCCACAGGTGATGCCCATTCATTTCCATTTGAAAACTGTTTTCTTCAGGCTTCCCAAAGGGGTGCCCTGAGGCAAAGGCCTTCCTGACATTCAGGGCAACAGAACAATAGGTAAGCAAAAGGCCCAAAGCAGGCTTTCTCCACTGAGACTTTACTGGTCCCACTGATATCTGAGTTTTCTGAGATGCTCACCATTCCTTTCAGCTATCCAGTACATGGCCATGTCACAGAGCTTGGAGGTGGTACATATCTTGGACACAAAACCGAGAGCCTATTCTGGAGAGTGGCCAGAATTCAGGAAGAAAACAGGAACTTAGGAAGATAGTAGGTGTTGCCCATCCATAAGGCAAGCCGCAGTCCACTCATAAATTGGGCAGGATGAAGACTGGGAAGCTTTCTACTGGACAGGACACATCCATTGATGCATTCTCTTTTCTAATGTCTACAACCAGGGACACAGTGAGATACACAAACTTAGAAACACTCGCCTTGTCCAAAGACTTACTGGAAACAGTCCACTCCAAACAAACAAACCGCCTTTCCTACCTATTCTCAGAACATGAGACAAATCCACAAGCTCACCCCCAAACCCACAAAGGCACCTCCTTCCCCCAAGTACATCTGTGACTACCCGGAGTGTCGTCTGACTGCTGGGCCATACTATGATCCCCCGAAATGGCCTGTCCTGTCTCAGATCTGGCCTCCTTGGCCAACTCTGTGAAGTTGTCAGTTGCCAGCGGTGAGCCACTACCTGCTTTCTCAGGCAAGGCCGTCTTCAGTGCTTTCCTGGCATTTGGCCATCCTCACATCAGTAGGGACCAAGGAAGACTGACTCTGTCCTTGGTAAATCCAAACAAGTGAGCCCACTGGGACTGGGACTGGGACTGCCTCTGGGTGCCTGGCTCCCTGGATCCCAAGTTCAGAGAGTTCCATCACCAAGGAAGTGAGGTGAGGTCACTTCCTTCAGGAACTGAATGAGGTCACTGCCTCGGCAACCACTGTGTCCTAACAGTTGCTTGCAAGGGTCCCATGAGATGGAGGCTGACCCTGCTTCCTGTGAAACTTTCACAAGTTAGAATGGAATATCAACCATAGGCACCAAGGAACAGCTCTCCACACAGGCCTGCTTTGGTCCATCTTGTCTACATTAAGAAGAGAGAGGCTCATTCAGACACATCCCTTCATCCTGACCAGGTTGTTTGCCATGGAAGATGACTTTTGCTCTCTCAGGTCCTTCATAGCTGCCTACATCTTCTCCAGGGTTCATTTCTGCATGGACCTTTGAGGTTCTCAGCAGGTGGAAGATCCCCTCCATTCCTGTATTGTAAGACCAACTCTGTCCCTGCTCTTCTGTAAAGTTCGATTGAGGGAACAGTGTCTGGTTAGGGTTAAGAACATGTTGGATTTGGGTTAGGAATCATTCTGCTAGTTGTAGAATGGTATTGGGAACCTGCGATATTTGTAATCATATATAGGTGAAATATATGTATGAAAACAGAAATCTAAGTAAGATTTGAAGGCCAGAAGGGCATTGGGCCCTTGATTGGGATACTTAGCTTTGAATTACATTCTGCACAGATGTCTCAGATCAATTGATCTACAATGGCATAGGACCTTGTACCTTGGATGATTGAATGTAGAAGAGAACATCCAGTCAAAAAGGGATAGTAGGTAAGATTAGGAAGCTAGTCGGTAGGTTTAGGAAGAAGAGTAAGTATAAAATTTGGACCAAAAGTTCTTTAGCAATAGGGTATCGGTTAGAGAGTGAATGTAAATGTCAGCACATGTGAAGAGTCAGTCACAATGATGAACTGTGGAAAAATATGTAGGAAAGCAGATATCAATAGAGACATTAGGAAATCAGGCAAAGTGATAGGATTAGACAGTTTCAACAGGGTTGAGGATGAATATGTAATCTTAGGAAGAAACAAATGTGTAGTCACCAATAGGATTGACATTGGAGAGCATTAGGCAACCTGGAGAAGGAAGTTTTTAGGAATCCATGCTCACTTTCCAATTAGGCTTTGCTACAATCATAAGTGTGACCTTTGCATTTTGTGTCCAGAATATCACAGTGATAAAATGTATATGCAGATCAGGTGACATGAGTATTACTTCCACCATTGCTGGGAGCAGTATGTTGAAGACGTATCAATTAGTATTTGGGGGTACAAATAGGTGTACCCTGGGTCTATGAATATAGAGATAATGCATGAATAGACCATACTGTGAATAAATAATATAACTGCTTCCAATTTAAATAATGGATTGAATTGATATCTGAAACTACATAGGAAATCTTATATTGATACACAATCATTCATTCCTACCAGTTATACATCTAATGGCAATATTAGGGTTATGGTTTACCATGAAGGGTGTGTGAGTTTTGCTTCAAAAGTGATTATGGAAATGGAAAATCACGTGTTTGGAATGAAGTCTCATGAACAAACCAGTCAAGAAACATGGAGGAATACATGTGTTGTGAAGCAGGAAGTGATTGAAAGTGAACCAAATGCCTAGAAATTTTTAAACTTGAGGAGGAAATGTATATCCTATGATGTGCATCTGCTGAAGAAATAGTAAGGTACCAGTGTTGAATAAAAATGAACGTCAAAATACACATCATGTCCCATAGGAATCTACTTGCATTGATGTTAAACTGGGTCAGTTACTGTAGAAAGATTAGGATTTCTATGCACCATCCACTGAAGTTAGTTTTCAGTACTAGGAAAAAAATATGTATTTCAGGTGGATAAATATTTCTGAGAATAATCTTGTGAAAAGTTGATTATAAATCCACATATATGAACATGAATGAATTTAGGGAATGTATCATAAGACACATATATTTCATATTTTGAAAAATCTGGAGAGTTTGTGTGTGTGTGCGTGTACATATATATATATATATATATATATATATATATATACAAAAAAAACACAAACACAGACATTAAAAATCCGAAATATATATGCCGATCGAAATTCATCATGAAATATATGTCATCCACAGATCCAAAAATATTCATTTTACTGAACATGGATTTTTGTATCATGTTGTTCAAGTAGGAAGCTCACCCATAGGTTGAATTTTCAGTTCCAACAGCGTTTGGGAGGAGTGATCTCTTCTCACAATTTGTATCTGCCAAGTCAGCCACCTCACAAGAATATACGTGGGATACCAGGTAGGATTCTATATGTGCATGTAAAAATACATGTGCTGAATAGGCTACAGAGAAAGGGAGACAGGAATTCACATATTTGTTAACTTTAAAAACACATGGAGAACTATTTCTATTCAATTGGACTAGATTTATAACACCTACCCTTTATAATGCAAAAGGCAAGTGCAACTATACACCACGCCTCCTCTGAACTGCTTGTATTACTATTCTGTTTGGGTTATTTTTCTCCATCATATTAGGATTCATAGTCAGAGTCTAGTAGGGTATGGGTTAGTGTCAGGGAATCAGTATTTCAAATGGAAAATAGGAAATGAATCCAATGTGTATGCAAATACGTGCTACACAAAAATCTTCCCACTCTCATCCAGAACAATGCCTTGACATGACCTTCGCCCCAAGGAAGAAGCAACTCGAGGGGGGAGAGTTAGAAAATCTGTGAATGCATATGTGGAATGGAAAATGCTCAGGAGTTCACAAACTTGGAGGTGGTAGAGGAGTTTCCATAAGTAAGGGACAGGGTAAACACTCCACAAACATGGAGCTCTGCTGGCCTAAAGACTTGGTGAGAAACTGCCTCTGAGGTTGGGCACTGGAAATCTATGTTGTTGTCAGGAGCTTTAGCTTCCTTTGTAGTGAGACCATCAAAGCTGGGTCTGCATCTATGTGACCTGGAGGACTTGGTTTCTGATTTTCCAATGAACATGAGGCAGAAGTGCTGAATTCTCTCTTTGTAGGTCCACAGTGGCCACTGGAGGCTAAGTGTCTCCTCGTGTGGACTGTGAAGCCATTTGGTCCTCCTCCACTTTTCGTGGTGTTTCTTGCTGCTGCACTGGGAGTTTGGTATTTGCTTCATGAAATACAAGGAGTTT